>NW_011966907.1:0-5588 GCF_000949405.1 Vollenhovia emeryi | reverse complement strand
GTCCCAGTCTACAATAGATGATTTAAGCCCTAAGCTTTAAGAAATTGGCCAATCACGGTCAAGTATGAGTAGAATGCGCGACTGTGATTAGTCAATTTCTTAAGGCTTAGGGCTTAAATCTCTATTGTAGACTGGGACTTAAGGGTCTCAAGAGTATTAGACGAGTGTAAGATATTTCCTTAATGAGAGTCGCATGAAATGCACGGAAATATACATACGCTAAGTAAACGTACAAATTACTATCTGACAGACGTTGAAAATAAGATGGTACTCGCAAATTAAGCTGCAGAGACGCGACAGTTCGCGTCCATTTTTGTACAATTTAAAATTACAACGCTTTTTTCTACAGTTTCTGTAGTACGTAGTTACTATGGTATGCGCCCGCACGGAAAGCACATGCCGCTCTCGCGACGAAACGAGATTAAGTTCGAGGTCAGGAAACGCGACAATAGTCCCGGACGATGGTCAAAAGAGAGGGGAGGAAAAGAAAAGTGGAAAAAAAATACGCGTATTTGCCGGCGACCATTCTTCCCGCGCCACTCCGCGCCACCGACTTGGCACCATCCGTCCGGCGAGCTTTTGTACCACCTTCCGGCGAAACCCCGGGCGCTCGGCGCGCCCGGGTGGAGGATCTCTTCCCGTTGGGCCAACGCAGAGCTGCGGAGGAAACGGGAGAAAACCGTCGCCACAATGCCCGACGCCGTGGAATCAGGATGTTCGCGCTCACGGGTGCACGAACCGCTCTTCCTTCACCGGCTACTCTCTCTCTCTCTCTCTTCCTCTCTCTCTCCCCCCCTCTCTCTTTCTTTCTCTATGAATGTACCTAGGGAATGTATACAGGCCGGCCTCTCAAACCACTTTCGTCGTCCACGGAATTCCTCGGTCAATCTAGAACCGATTTTTCCTCAGCGAAAATCTGATCGAGCGCAAACCTCATCTCACACAGTCCAGGTGTCGTAATTCCTTAACGTGTCGTTATTAAAAACTTTACACTCACGTAGAATCTTATGAAAACTGTCTTCGTGTATTTACATCTAACTTTCGTGCAAAAACTCCCCTATTAAAATATTTCTTTCCTACCATATACCAATACTCTCGTGCGCCTCAGTGCTCAAAAAGTTGGCTGGAAATTATACATATTTTTACGTTGTTCGCTTGGAACCGTTTTTCGCGCAATATGATATAATGATAATGTAATAAAAATTTGCTACGTATTATTATATTATACTTTAATTATTCCGAGACGCGTAGCGCAAGAGGAATAATTTCGCTCTCTCGAACGAATTAGACGGGACTTGTGTATGCTATCTCGCGGTAAATGAATAATTTTGTAATATAAATAAAATAATGGCAACGGAAAAACATTTGTCGACGCATTTTAATTCCGTCTGGGACATAAAGCGGCATTTTATTCGGTCCGCTTTGCGCCGCTAAATAATCCAAAACGTCAATTTCCCGTAGCCAAGAGTACTTTTTCGCTCGGTCGCTTGGACGCTTTTGTGTCGACTTCAAGTTACTTCCGCACCACGGAAACTGAGTTTTCCTGCGGCCTGTCGGATCCATACCTACCCCAAAAGGGATAGAGAGAACAGGGAAGGTAATATCGCTGCGATGAAGCCCTGGATGTACATCAGGCGTCGTAAACGGTCCGTGCGTTGCAACACGCTTTTAGGAAAATTGCGACATAGACACTTATAAATCATGATTGCTGGTAGTACAAAAAAGACAGGGTCTAGTAGCAAACGCTAAACAGTAATTGACTACTACTACTTAACATACGCAACAACAAAAGAGAAAGATTACGAAATAAAAGAAGCTTGATGAACCACTTTTTGCAAGTTTCAGCTTAATGAAAAATACGCAACACTTTTAAAAAGTGACAAAATCGACTCTCATCTTGTTCGCGATACGATTTATCTAACAGCTGGCGCAATTTATCAATATCCGAATAACTCCGTCGAGTTTATTTTTCCTTGATGAGCAATCGTGATAAACGAGTTTCTCTGGTAGAATCCCTGTCTAGTAACGAGAAGACATCTACGATAGCGAGCGCGCATGTTTCGAATACGCGTCCTTAACTATTTCGCCGGTCGTTCGCCCGGCAAGTACGAGCGCGCGTATCATTCAATTTGTACACGCACATCACGTACACGCGTTCCCACAATAGGCGCTTGTTACAACGTGTTAATATGCTTGCAACGCGCGCGACGTGTAAGGAAGATCGCAGACGGCGTTACGAATTTACGGCGGCAGACACTGACGCGTATGGAAAGCGCGTCTTTAGAGTGCATTATGCATGCGCGACTCCTCGCGTTTTCTGCTATAAGAGAAATATAATCTCGCTATTTGGGACGTTGCCACCATTTCTATCTCCATAATGTTCCGCAGTGACACCCGCACTGTTCGCGACGCCGCGCGCGATTCCATAAAATCGCCGAAACGTTTGTTTTAAGAATACGACAAGGGAAAGCGGTATCTCCATCGACGCCACGCGTCGTATTTCGCGAGGGAAATCTATAAACGTTTGAATTTTACAACGCAATTCAATAAATCACTCACAATTTATTGTGTATATCGATGCACCCCTTCGCGATACACGACTGTCTGACTCGTCCGTTTTCACTGGTTTCATATAAAATGTAGTATATCGCACTACAACACGGCATTGCAGATTACAATGAAATCGGCAGATAATTCAACGCGCAATGCGTAAACGAGATGTAATCGTGACAATTAAAGTACCACGGTTCGCGTTCACATTTTAGATGAGTTATAGCGAATCCGGTTGCTTGCACTAGTGCACACTCAGCCAATTTATCGATATCGTCGAATATCTCAGAAAGTATTAGGCAAATAAAAAAATCTTTCAGACAAAAGTTGTTCATATTAATTAGTAGAATAAGATGACCTTGAAGCAATTATTCAAGGTCAAATTAATGACACCATTTTATGTCCCCCTTAGAACCAAACAACTTTTGCCTGAACACTTTGTTCTCAAATTAAAACCAAATAAGTTATTAGGGGTGGTAAATTAAAATGACTCGCCCTGTATATTTTAAACCTCCACGGATCGCATTAGACCTTGCATTACATTAATGCACAAACGCCTTCATCGGCGCTTTGCAATTCAAGTGCAAATTTGATATTTTTATTTTCATTGCAAGAAAGTAATTGCGAAATAACGATTCGTTACTTTTTGTGTAACTGTAACGTGTTGCTTTTCAAAATTGGTAATTTGTAAATGTAACTAGTTACATTTTTAGCGAACTGTAACTAGATACTTTTATAAAGTAATACTATCCCAACCCTGGAAATTATATAAATATTAATTGAAACTTCTATACCTGATACTTCCAATTGCTTTGTTCAGTAATCGTTACTGTACATTTCGCGTATTCATATGCCATTTTTCAAAAGGGGATGAGAACACGTGCAACGCAAAATAGAATGTAAAAATTTATCACACCCGTCCACAAAGTATCTTTGGAAAAATTTAATAATTCGTTACCATTTAAAGAGAAAAAATCAGCATAAATGCAAAAGTTACCTATGTATACTCCGACAGTCCAAATAACTGTACGAGTCACTTGACGCCCGTATTTACATCCCGTAAAATGAGAATGACTATGGCCGACGTGTTTGACAGTAAAATGGAAAAATAGCGCCATTTAAAACGCGGCAACGGCCAACACATAACATAGAAACACACACACACACGCACGTATACACGTATAACATGGGATCATTTCTCTGTCTTAATTTGCATCGGTATGAATTTGCATCGACACGAGCGTGCATCGACACTGACATCACATTTATCACGTTGACGTATTGTTTGTTTACCGTTCAGCGGCCAGTTTGCGGGGAGGGACCTGACCGTGACACGCGAAAATCGAAATCCATTCTCTCGCGGGACAGAGAGCGGATAATCCGTTCCACTTGAGCACCTAATAGTCTTTCGTCAGAGATGAGATTTTGCGCAATTTGCCGTTTTCGCTCGTCCGCTTGCATTAGGGACAAAAGTCCCCGAACTTGTCCGTGACTGCGTTCAAATCTTGTTTCAGCGGTATTTAGCGGCGCATTTAAACCTACGTTTTTCCGCGTCGCTCTCGCATCGCCGTTCGTTTCGGGCGAGTTAACGAGTCAGAGACCGGTCTGGCGTGTTAGCCTCTCGCGTGGTTTCTCGTTTCTTCGTTAAAATCTCGCCGTATGTTATCTGTACACCACACGCGTGTAACGATCGCGTTATGATCGCGTCACTATTTTCGTGCTCGCGAGAATACAAACATATTCGTCGTGTCATACGAAATGACAATTATGACTATTACAATAGATGTTTATTGTTGAAACAAAAAGACGAGATTATTGCGTTAAAAATAATATTCTGCCGGGCAAAGAGAAAAATGTAATGCGCGAAAGCGAGCGTAATGCGGCGTCTCCAGATTGAAACGTAACGCGAGACATTCCTGCAAAGAATAGTGCGTTACGCCGCGCTCGCTCAAAGCGGATTACTACAATGCGAAAACGTACGCAATTACGGTAGACGTGAGGCGTCGACTTTGTCCGACTCCAAGCGCGATGCTCGGTGCATACGCGACCATGTTTAGCGAGTAATACGAGCTCTCGCTGTCTCTCTCCTTCTTCCTCTCTACGCAAAAGAACGACCAGAGTTCTTGTATTCACCGACGTAATATAATATTCGCGCGGTGCTTTCGCGGTAACAATGGTATCGCTGATTACTCGCCCTATTTTACACCGTTGTAAAGTGTGACCGAGAACTGTCTTTATCTCGCAATGCAGATAATGGGGAATCACGCGGATCGTTAAGCCATCAACGGTGTCTTTGGGCGACGGTGAATGAATTAAACGATAACTAATCGGATCGCGCTAACTTGTACACGCGAAACGGCAGGTGCGTTTCAGCAAAACTCTGCTACAACCGTAGCGGAACTTCTTTCTCTTCATTGTTGCTTTCATCTGATGAATCATCGAACAATGTGTCATTTACGAGTCAATCTTCAATATTTTCCATTCTATTTGCCCTTAAGAAAAAGAACTGAGCAGCTGTATCAGTAACTGATCAAGTTGAATCAGTAACTTGTGACGTTCTATCAGTGACTGATTACGAGAGTCAGTTACTGGTAATGCTTTTCAGTTGACTTCCAGTTTTAATAATAAGTTTCTACAATACACTAAAAAACTGGTTAGACACTGAGTGTTGCCATCAGTAACTGATGACTGGTCCTCAGTTTTTTTTATCGGTTTGTCAGATACTGATTATATTCTTCAGTTGACGCCCAGTTTTAATAATCAGTTTTTATATTAATCTAAAAAACTAGTTAGACACTAACAATAAGTGTTGCTATCGGTAACTGATGGCTGGTCCTTAGTTTTTTAATGGTTTCTTAGATACTGATTACCTATGTTCTTCAATTGATATACAGCAGATTTCTTATTTGTCAAAGGCTAGTTTATAGAACTGGTGAAAGGAAACTGAACTGACAATGACAACTGGGCACTAACTGACTGGATAACTGATTATTGTAACTGATGATAGCACGATCAGTATATTGAAACAAGTTACTGAT
>NW_011966906.1:0-52130 GCF_000949405.1 Vollenhovia emeryi | reverse complement strand
ACATATAGTTGAAGTAATTCAGATTTGTAAGATATGTTTATCTGCAGTTATAGCTTCAACAGTAGGCGTTACTCTTGATTACCTCAACATTTTCTCTTGGCAATTCTTTAATGAACCGAGAAGTGCGCATCGGTTGCCACTGGTTGTTAATTTCCCTCCTATCTGCACATGAAATGATTAACCTTTCCTTTGCCCTGGTTATGCCAACATATGCAAGTCTCCTTTCTTCTTCTAAAGCTTTACCACTTTCATCTTCAAAAGATCTTTGATGAGGAAATAATCCCTCTTCCCAACCAGGTAGAAACACGCACGGGAATTCAAGTCCTTTGGCTGCATGAAGAGTCATAACATATACGGTGTCATCGTTATTCATATTATCCACTTCCATCACTAGACTTATATGCTCCAAGAAAGTTGTGGCATTATCGAAATTTTTTAAAGATGAGATGAGCTCCTTGACATTTTCTATTCGTGCTAAGCCTGTTACCTCCTCATTTTCAAGCATTTCAATATACCCTGATTGGTTTGCTACGATTTTAACGAATTCATGCAGTGGTTTTACACTTACTATTTCTTCCCAAGCTTTAATTTTATTTAAAAAATCATTTAGTGAGAGTTTAATTCTTTCGGTTACTTGATTACTATTAACTAATATTTTTGCTGCCTCAAAAAAAGAAATTTTGTTATCCTGAGCAGTCGTGTATATTTTCTTTAGAGTTGTAGCTCCTATGCTTCTTTTTGGTCGATTTACGATCCTTTCGAAAGCTAAGTCATCGTTATTGTTTGTAACGAGTCTTAAATATGCAATTATATCCCTGACTTCCTGACGTTCGTAGAATTTTACACCACTTATAATCTTGTAGGGAATTGAATATTTTATAAAATACTCTTCGAGAACTCTAGTTTGAAAAGTGGCCCTTACCAGTACTGCAATGTCACTAAATCTGTATTTATTGAGCTTTAATATCTGTTCGCTTATGAACCTTGCTTCAGCTTTTCCGTCCCATAATTTTATTAGATTTACCTTTTCCCCTTCAACGTTTGTTGTCCACAATTTTTTTTCTAAGCGAGTCTTATTGTGATTGATAACATATGACGCAGTTGCAAGTATGTGGGATGTTGACCTGTAGTTACACTCTAGTTTAACGGTTCTTGCATTTTTAAAATCATCGGAGAACTTCAAAATATTTTCAACTTCTGCACCACGCCAACTATATATCGACTGGTCATCATCTCCTACACAGCAAATATTTGAGTGCTCTTTTGCAAGGTATTTTAGCCAAAGATATTGTATCGCATTTGTATCTTGATACTCATCTACCATGACATATTTAAACTTATTTTGGTAGTAGGACAGAACTTCAGTCTTTTGATTAAAGAGTTGTATGTTATATAGCAATAAGTCACCAAAATCGACAGAGTTAAGGAATTTTAACCTTTCCTGATACTGGTGATAGACTTTGAGTGCAGTTACGTACACTGGCCTAAATGATTGAATATCTTCCACTTCAGGTGGCAATAAGCACTTCTCTTTCCATTGCTGAATAATATTCATAATGGTCTTACATTTTTCTGGTAGGTAATCAGGGCTTATTTCATTAATAATATTTTTTATTACCTGTAATTGGTCATCCACACCAATGATTGTAAAATTGGAATTTAGCCCCACGACTTCAGCATGATGACGTAGAATTTTTGCTGCAATTGCATGGAAAGTGCCAAGCCATGGTATGTTTGTGCCTGTTAGCTCAAGTACCCTTGATACCATCTCATTTGCTGCTTTGTTTGTGAATGTAACAGCTAATATTTCATCAGAATAAGCATGACCGTTTCTAATTATGTGCGCTATTCTTGAAGTAATCGTTCTTGTTTTTCCCGTTCCGGCTCCTGCCAATATTAAAACCGGTCCATCTATGTGAGTTACAGCTGATTGTTGTTCTGGATTTAGCAGTAAGAGATAATCGTTCATTTGCAGCCCTATAGATTATAACTTCGTAAAGTTAAACCTATGATCGAAATATTGTAAAGGTTTTATTGAATAGAACAGTTAAATAATGCTTCACTCAAGTACTACATATTTAAACGTAGATCTATCTTATTGGGGTAGTTTCAAGTGTATGCTGAGTAACAACAACTTGATTTAAGTCATTGGCACCAGAACTTCTGCTTGTTGGGTGGATAGGTGGAGTTTGGAATGGCTTATATGTACGGTTTAGTTCCTCCATTTCTATTTCTTCAACAAGGGGTTTTTCTTTTGGGGTATAGTGATTATGCGTTGCAGGTCGTTCAATGAGATTTTCATATGTTTCTTTCAACCAAGCTCCGATATCATACATAAATCCATACGCTTTTTCTTTAAATTCTCTCAATGATCTACTGAAACTTGCTAGTGTGTTATTAAAGTAAATTGTCATATAGTCTCTTGTAGTGTATTGATAACTTTCTCCATCTAGTCTGCTACTTTGTGCGTTAGAACTATTGTTGCTTTTGAAATCACCAAATATTTTGTACATTTTGAGCTACCGCTGATTATTAATATACATATATTATGCATTAATAAATTAAAGTTGTCAAGAGTGTTTATTGCATTACTGATAAAATACTCTATATAATAATTTAAAATGGAGCTGAAAGTGCAATGTTTTCAAGCGTTTAATATAATATTGACTTTACAACAATAGTCGCTTTAAATTAGTAACTATTGTTGCAGTTAAAGTATCAATGCCTTTTTTCTTTTATTTTTTTGCAATTCTAAGCATTTTATCTGCTGTATGTGTGATTAGCGTAAGAAATCCTGTGCATGCAGTATTATTTTTAATTTTCACCTTTGTTAACTCTGCAGTGCTTTTCATTCTCCTTGGAGCTGAATTCATTGCTATGATGGTGCTGATAGTATACATCGGTGCGGTTGCAGTGTTGTTCCTCTTTGTAGTTATGATGCTCGATATTGACTACATAAGGTTGCGCCAGGGTTTTGCAAAGCATTTCACTCTTAGTGCTATATTATGTATTGTGTTTTTTCTAGTCATCAGCTTTGTAATCCGCAGCTCAGCACTCAATATAAGCAATGTTATAAACTATAATACTAATAACGTGAAAGCTATCGGTAATTTGCTCTACACTGACTACATGTACGCTTTTCATCTTTCTGGTATTCTACTGCTTGTTGCAATTGTCGGTGCAATCGCTCTTACTTTACAGGACAAGAAAAAAGAAGTTAAAAAACAGAATGTATTAAAGCAATTGACACAATCTTCATCTGTAAAATTGATTAAGGCTAAATTTGGAAAAGGAGTAGAATGGAAATAGGATTAAATCATTTTTTGATAGTTGCTGCTATTTTGTTCACTATTGGGGTGTGCGGTATTTTCATTAACCGTAAGAGCATAATCAATATATTATTATCAATAGAAATATTATTGCTGGCAATTAACATCAATTTAGTTGCTTTTTCTGCCTTTATGAATGATATAGTTGGGCAAATTTTTGTGATGTTTGTGTTGACTGTTGCGGCAGCAGAGTCAGGAGTTGGACTTGCAATATTGGTTGTATATTATAGAAGCCGTGGCAATATAGACGTTGAACAAGCAAATTTAATGAAAGAATGAAAGTATGATGGATATACTGAAACTAATAGTATTTTTGCCACTCTTTGGTTCGCTATTTGCAGCACTTTTTAGAAAAAGTCAGTTAGTTACAACGGCAGGGATTGGAATATCTGCAGTTTTATCTTGGTATGTTTTTCTCACCTTCTCTGAAAATTATCACTTGAGTTTATTTCCTCTATTTTCATTAAGTGTATTAAAAGTAAATTGGGCAATTAGTGTGGATGCTCTCTCATCCTTAATGCTTATTGTTATTACCACCGTTTCACTAGTAGTCCACCTCTATTCTATCGGTTATATGGAGCATAATAAAGGGAAGTCGAGGTTTTTTTCTTACCTATCGCTGTTTACGTTTTGCATGATTGTGCTGGTTGTAAGCGATAATTTCGTGCAGCTTTTTTTTGGCTGGGAAGGGGTTGGCCTATGTTCTTATTTACTCATAGGATTTTGGTTCCAAAAATATTCTGCAAATAATGCAGCAATTAAAGCATTTGTTGTGAATAGGGTAGGAGATTTTGCACTATTGATTGGGATCTTTCTCATTTATTATACATTTCACTCTTTGAAATTTACTGAAGTTTTTGACGCAGCTGATCTTCTTGGCACGCAGAACATTAGAGCATTCTGCTGTGAATTTAAAATAATTCATATAATATGCATATTACTTTTTCTTGGCTGTATGGGTAAATCTGCACAGCTTGGTTTACATGTTTGGTTGCCAGATGCAATGGAAGGGCCAACCCCTGTTTCTGCACTCATTCATGCAGCAACGATGGTAACAGCAGGTATATTTTTAATAGCAAAATGTTCTCCATTGTTTGAGTTATCAAATGTGGCACGAGAATTAATAGTTATCGTTGGTGCACTTACTGCTTTTTTTGCAGCCACCGTTGCGATTACTCAGAATGATATAAAAAAAATAATTGCTTATTCAACCTGCAGTCAACTTGGTTATATGTTTATGGCATGTGGGCTTTCTGCTTACAATGTTGCTATTTTTCATTTAATGACACACGCTTTTTTTAAAGCTCTACTATTTCTTGGTGCTGGCAATGTAATTCATGCAATGCATCATAAGCAAAACATTCAGAAAATGGGAAATTGCTGGAAGAAAATCCCTTGTACTTACGCTCTCATGTGGATTGGTTCTCTTGCGCTTTCTGGAATATTTCCATTTGCAGGTTTTTACTCAAAGGATTTGATAATTGAACATGCTTATAGCACGGATAGCTTTGCTTTTGTAATAAGCTTAGTTGTTGCATTCTTCACAGCGTTTTACTCTTGGAGGTTATTGCTTCTTGTGTTCCATAGCCAAAAACAAAGTAAAATTAATATACATGAAGCACCAAAGATTATGCTTATACCATTACTGATACTTGCTTTTGGATCGGTATTTTCTGGAGTGTGGGGAGCAAATATTTTGAACATAACTAGTAATGTGTTTTGGAAATCAAGTTTAATGGTAATTGATGAGCATGGAGTTCATAATTTCTTTATAAAACTGCTGCCAACCTTAGCGAGCCTAAGTGGAATAGCTCTTGCGTACCTGATTTACCAATATCAAGTAATTAGGCAAATTAAGAGTAAATTTTTACTTAAGTTTTTGCAGAATAAATGGTACTTTGATGAGGTGTATGAGTTTGTTATAATTGCACCGATAAGGTTTATATCTAGGCTTCTATGGAAGTTTGATGTTAAGGCTATTGATTCATTTGGACCAAATGGTGTTGTAAGGTTGGTTAATGAATGTTCAAAAAGTTCTATAAAGTTACAAACTGGTTATATATTTGATTATGCATTTATTATGTTTGTTACTTTAATAATCGGTGCTTTATATATTATTGGAATTAAATAGAAGGTGTTGTTACTTAGTATATTCTTGCTTCCACTTATAGGAGCGTTGATTTTATCCCCGATCAGGATTAATCATCAATCTATACACCTAAGATTCCTTGCCCTATTTTTTGCTGTACTTCCATTCTTGCTTAGCATTGTAGCTTGTATAGAATTTGATTATAACAATGCGGACTTTCAGTTTGTCAGCTATCCAGTAAGAGATATTGGAATAGGGGTGGATGGAATATCGTTGCTTTTCCTTCTACTTACGACCTTCTTGTTTGTTATTTGTATGCTCTATAATTGCAAAATGAGTTATACGACCCTAAAAGCCTATATGGCATTATTTCTACTGCTTGAGAGTTTTGTAGTCGGTTTTTTCGTTTCACTGAATGCTATAAGCTTTTATGTGTTTTTTGAAGCTGTCTTAATACCAATGTTCTTTATTATTGGCATTTGGGGAGGGAAGCAAAGGATATATGCGACGTTTAAGTTATTTCTTTATACATTAACTGGCTCATTATTATTTCTACTTGGGTTGGTATACATCTATAGTGTTTTTGGAACGTTTAGTATACAAAAATTAGCTACATTAGTGCCAAGCCTTGATCTTGAAGTGCAGTCATTGCTGTGGATTGCATTTTTTATTTCTTTTGCAATAAAAGTACCTATGTTTCCATTTCACACTTGGCTTCCTGATGCGCATGTGCAATCACCAACTTCTGGATCTGTGATTTTAGCTGGCTTGCTTATTAAAATGGGGGGATATGGATTTTTAAGGTTTTCTATTCCAATGCTTCCTCAGGCAAGTTTGTATTTTTCAAATTTCGTTGTTGTGCTGAGCATTATTGCGGTGATATATGCTTCTCTAGTTGCGTTTGCTCAAGGTGATATAAAGAAGTTAATAGCTTATTCTTCAATAGCACATATGGGGATCGTTACCGCTGGCCTCTTTTCATTTTGTGAGGAAGGAGTACTGGGTAGCATATTTCAAATGATTAGTCATGGCCTTATTTCTGCTGCTTTATTTTTGTGTGTTGGGATGCTATATACTCGAACTGGAACTTTGGAGATTGCAAAGTATTTTGGCATAGTAAACACTATGCCAAAATTTGGTTTTATGTTCATTTTATTTTCAATGGCTTCAATAGGGCTACCTGGAACATCTGGATTCATAGGTGAGTTTTTGGCTATGGTTGGAATGTTTAAGAGCATAGGGTTTTTTACAGGATTTATCGCACTTGGCACTATTTTAAGCGCAGTTTATATGCTGAATTTATGTAAGCAAATAATATGGGGGGTTAGCTATTCTAAATTATTAAATAATCGCTTGGATAGCATAGAATTTTCTGTCTTAATTCTGCTTGCAGTGTTTGTTATTTTGCTTGGATTCTACCCAACCCTTGCACTGAATTATTTGAAGCCATGTATGGCAAATTTGTTAGTAAAATATAATGCGCTATGAATTATATACAGATATTGCCGGAAACGTTCTCTATTATCTCCTCGTTAGTGTTGCTACTGCTTGGAATTATATTTAACCGCCAAACTATCAACTTATTAGCACTTGGCTGCACAGTGGTAACTTTGATTATTTTAATTATTTCGGCAGAAAACAATGAAATTTTTCTCTTTAATGCGTTGTTAAAACTCAATTTATACATCAGGCCAGCCCAAGGGTTAATTCTCAGCACAGGAATTTTAATACTTTTGATGCTGAATTTATCAAAATATGACTATAAATATGAACTTTCAATACTGATTCTTTTTGCGCTATTTGGCATGATAACTTTAGTTTCAGCAAATAGTCTGATTTCTTTTTACTTAGCTTTTGAGTTGATGAGTATATCTTTATATGTTCTTGCGAGCTTTAATAAAAATTCAGCTTATTCATGTGAAGCAGGAGTGAAGTATTTTACACTTAGTGCACTATCTTCCTGCATTATGCTATATGGAATGTCGCTGCTTTATGGATATACAGGACAAGTCAATTTCTCTGAGCTCGGTTCATTCTTGCAAAACCATCAGATAACTTATGGAATAGTTTTTGGGTTAGTTTTTATCCTTATTGGTTTGTGTTTCAAGCTTGCTATTGCTCCTTTTCATATGTGGGCTCCAGATGTCTATCAAGGTGCACCTACCATAGTAACTGCGTTTTTTTCTACGGCCCCAAAAGCTGCACTTGTAACATTTTTAATTCGATTGATGAATGAAGAGTTAGTCAATGTAAAAAGTTATGTTCAGCCTATTTTCTTATACGTTTCAGCATTGTCTGTGCTTATCTCAGCTTTTGGGGCATTGCGTCAGCAAAACTTAAAAAGGCTGCTTGCTTACAGTTCAATTGGCCACATTGGTTTTATATTTGCTTCACTTTCTATTTTTACACAAGCAGGAACAGATAGTGCCTTAATGTATCTGGTGATATATATCATCACAAGCATAGGGCTATTCTCATATCTCGTACAAATTGACGATGACGATTGTGATATTGCAAATTTATCTGGTATAGGAAAAAAGCAACCAATTTTAGCATTCCATCTTTCTATACTATTATTCTCGATGTCGGGAATACCTCCACTTGCAGGTTTTATCGCTAAATTCTTTATATTCAAAAGTTTAATAAATTCTGGCTTTATCAGCCTGTCTTTGACCCTTGTGGTGGCGAGTGTTGTATCGTGTTACTATTATCTAAATATTATAAAAGCTATGTATTTTGATAAAGCTAGTGATAATAAGGTTGCTTATTCTAAGGGTCTATTCATTATCACTTCGGTGGCTTCACTGATCAACCTCGTTCTTTTCTTGTATGTAGAAGATCTTTACTCACTCATTGAACTAAAGGGTTGACAAGGTGATCCCTGAGGGTTTTTATATTCATCATTACAAAGAAGTTTCAAGCACTAACACAGAAGCGTTGGATTTAATTGATAAAGGAATATCAAATGAAACCGTCATTATTGCCGACAAACAAACAGAGGGTAGAGGGCGCACTAGAAAAAGCTGGATTTCTCTCGAGGGTAATTTTTATGCAAGTTTGGTAGTAAACCTCTTTAACAATTATCTCGATAAAAGCCCGCTTTCGGTGTCATTCCAGCGCATGACGCTGGAATCTAGGAATCAAGAAGCATGGATCCCAGTGTCAAGCACTTGGATGACATCGGATGGTACTGGGATAACAGTAGGCTTAACGAGTCAAGTTAAAGACATCAGCAAATTAACAGAATTGACTTTTGTGACTGCTCTTGCTGTAGGGAATACTTTACTGTCATTTATGAATGATAGTAACATTCAACATAAATGGCCAAATGACATTCTAATCGATGGCAAGAAAATAAGTGGAATATTGCTTGAAAAAAGATCCAATTCGAATTGGCTTATTGTAGGAATTGGAATTAATGTCAATCATGCACCACTTCCAGGAACAACGTGCATTAGCAATTATGGTGAGTCTGTATCTAACATGGATCTATTAAAGGAATTAATAATAAATTTTAATAAGCTAAGAAAGCAATGGCTATTTGATGGGTTTTATGCTATAAGAGAAATGTGGTTAAAAAAAGCATTCAAAATGAACGAGCAAATCAGTGTAAAGCTAGCTGACAAATTGTATGAAGGAATCTTTGCTGATATAGATAACAGTGGTAAATTGGTGTTGCAGCAAAAGGATGGAAGCTTAATTTATTTTGATGCAGGTGAGTTATTTATTGATAATGCATTATGAATACATATGTAATTTTTGCTTACCTTATTAGTTTTACGTTGATTACCGGAGAACTGATTTTTACCATTTCTTGCTATACTAAAAGTAAAAAAATTCTAAAAAGCCTGAAAGATAATAATGAAGAAGAAACATAAGCGATTACTTATAACTTTAGGAATTTTCTGCTTTTTAAGCTGCATAGTCTTTTTTATTTTAACAACGCTCAAAGAAAATATCTCATTTTTCTATACAGTAAGTGAGGCAATAGTTTTACCAAATAGTCAAAAGCCAATCCGTGTTGGTGGAATGGTTGTTGAAAATAGCGTGATACGCAACGAAAGTGAAGTGATTTTTCAAATGACAGATTTTAACAAAAGCGTTATGGTAAAATACCAGGGAATACTTCCACCAATATTTTCAGAAAAAAGTGGTGTTGTTGTGCAAGGTAAAATGTTTGATAATAGTACCTTTCTTGCAGATACGGTGTTTGCAAAACATGATGAGAACTATATGCCGAAAGTTTTAAAATAGATTCCTTAACCTAGCTATATTGAAATGGTATGTGGAAAGAGTAACAGCCTGCTAGCAAGCTGTTACCTTTTTTATTAAAGCAATCTGTTCTCTTCGCCAGTAACATGGAATAATGGAGGAGCTTCTCCAGTCTCTGGTATATTATCAAGTCTAGCCTGAAGATCTTTAAGTTTAGCGTCTATCTCGCTTGTCTTTGTGCCTATGTTTTCTATAGTTGATGACAGTGGTCTTACTATGCCGCTTGTAATCACATCACTTACATCATCATTATATTTATTAATACTTTTCATCAGACCATCATAAAAATTTTTAAGATTCTTAACGCTTACCGTGATCGTCGGTATAGCATTAATCTCTTTTTCTTCCATAACCTTAGTTATATCAATTCCATCCGGTACGCTTTTAGTAGTAATCTTCTTTATTTCTGGTATTGCAACATTTGGTTTATTAAACGCCGGCTTCGAAAGTTGTAATGTATTATTTGATTCAACTTCTTCACTAGAATATAATTCTGTACTTTTACTCATAATAGTTACCTCCTATAAAAAACTACTTATCTTTATAAATCACTACTATACAAATAACAGTGAGTCATTATTAATGTCTACTATTGTGAAGTCTGGGGCCTGTCCGATTTCTGGCATATTGTCCTTAATTTGCTTGAGCATTTCAATCATTTCCTCGTTCTGTTTACTCTGCTCGTCAAGTTTCCCTTTTAATGCATCAATAATAGCTTTAGACTGATCTTGATTGCTGAGATCACCAATCACAGCTGTCACTTTCTCATAAGGCAGTTTGTGAATAATCTCTTTAAGCTCTTCTGCACCTACGTTATCCAAAAGTTCCTTAAACTGCTTATTAGACATATTGCGAGCAAAGGCTTGAAGTTTACCTGGATTGTCAGCTAAAGACTTAATAATAGTTTGAATCCTATTAGGATCAGTTAAGTCCTGAGCTATTGCTTCGAGTTTCTTATGGTCGAGTTTATTAACTAAGTCTTTCAGTTGGTCTTCCTGCAGGTTATTTACTAAAGCTTTTAACTGATCACCTTCTAATTCTTTGGAAAGTATTGTCAAGTGGTGCTCAGCCAAATCTTTTGCAAGCACTGTAAATTGCTCGTCATTTAAAGTTTTAATAAGTGCTTTGAACTGATCCACTTTTAAGTGAGGTAAAATTTCTTTTACTTGCTCTGGATTTAAATCTCTCACTAGAGCTTCAAGCTGAGCATCATTTAAAATAGGAACAATTATTTGTAATTTTTCTGGATTTAGTTCCTGAGCAAGAGTTTGTAATTGGTGATTGGTTAGATGATCCACTAAAGCTCGGAGTTGCTTATTACTAAGAATATTGGCAAAAATCTTTAGTTGCTCATCTGTTAGGCCTTCAACAAGAACTTTGGTAAACGTGTTTGATAGTGTTATGTCTTCTGGTATATTAGATGATATTATATCCTTTATTGTTTGTTCCCTGCTGTGCAATTTAATATATTGAAGTGCTTCATTGTCAAGTGAATTGATAATATTTCCTTGATCATCTGAGAAATAATATTTATCGGTATCTGACTCTTCCCATGTTACATATTGATGTTCTACTGGTTGTATATCAAGGAAAATTCGACTGTGTTCTACGTTAGAAGAAAAAGTTTCTATAGCCTGCTTGGTCACTGATACCTTCATTAGTTGGTCATTGATATATGCAAAGGAATGCGGATTATTTACATAATCTAGTTCAATATGTCTAACACTTCTCCCAATAAAAACCTTACAATTTGTGAATAGATCTTCATTATTATCACAATAATAATTTTTTCCTGCTAAATCTTCTTCACCTTCCTGTACGCAGGAAACAAGTCTTGCACTCCCCTTAGGACCACAAAATTTTATAGGTAAATCTAGTGCTATATCACTTTCATCATCCAGTGGTATGAACCCAACTTTAGCAAGCTTATTCCAAGTTAGCCCTTTGCTATCCACTTGATCTTCAGGCATCTTATTGTTGTCCACCTGATCTTGCAATATCTTCCATTTGGTTACGTTGAGCAATTTTTTCCCAGGCACCATCTTAAAAACATGTTTCTTTCCACTCATAGGCATTGCCAATAAATTAATTGTTAGTATTCTAACATTTATTGATTAATTTATTGTTAAGTTAGTATATATCAGAATTATAATAACAAACATTACTTGCATAAAGAAAAGTTACAGAAAGAGGGATTTTTTAGGAAACTAGTATAAAACACTCCTAGATTAAAATAAGCTGTTTTGACAGGTTTTGTGGCATGCTAGAGCTAATATAGACTGGTGGAGGCAAGCGGGATCGAACCGCTGACCTTCTGCGTGCAAAACAGATGCTCTACCAGCTGAGCTATGCCCCCAATTCTTGCTTAAAGCATAATTCACTCAGGCTGAAATGCAAGAAATATTTATCTGTTATAGCTAAACTGGCTTAGATTTACTGACAATTTGAAAAACCGTCATTCCGCTACGTGTTAGCGGAATCTATAGCTAAAGTGATTTAGATTTACCGATAATTTGAAAAACAAAAATTCGTCATCCCGCTGCTTGTTAGCGGTATCTAGAGATACCGCGGCGGTATGACGTAGGAAAACCTTTCTTGGGTTAGCTATATGCTGAGGCGGTATAACGTGTTAGCTATAGGCTATTGCTAAGCATTATAATAGTACACAAATTCTGTAGGGTATATACAGTTTTCTATTTTTCTTGTCTCCTTAGCGTTATACTTCACACCATCCAAATAAATCTGTGAACTGAAAATTAACAAGAAGTTTTCCTTTAAAAATTTTTTTAAATTATCTATAGATTTTTTAACTAAATTATCACTAACGCAGTATATTATATAATTTATTTAATCACACATGAAAATTTTAGTTTGATTAAAACGGATAAAAACTATATTACTGTTTAGTATAGCTGAAAAATGAAATGATCCCGTAGCTCAGCCGGTAGAGCATCTGACTTTTAATCAGAGGGTCACGCGTTCAAATCGCGTCGGGATCACTCACAAATTTTGAAAAACATGCTAAAAGAACAAGATAAAATATTCACCAACCTAAATGGTAAAGAAACTCCGCTACTTAAGGGTGCAAAAAAACGTGGTAGCTGGCAAAAAACAAAGGAGTTACTGGATTTAGGATCAGAAAAAATCACTGATGAAGTAAAGAAATCTGGCTTGAGAGGTCGAGGGGGTGCAGGATTTTCCACCGGCCTTAAGTGGAGCTTTATGCCTAAAAATCTTCCAAAAGCATATTTAGTAGTCAATGCAGATGAGTCAGAACCTGGTACATGTAAAGATAGAGATATATTGCAATATGAGCCACATAAGTTACTTGAGGGAATTCTCCTGGCCGGCAAAGCGATCAGCGCATCAGTTGCGTATATTTATATCAGGGGTGAATTTTATAATGAATATTTAGTTCTAAAAAAAGCACTTGAGGAAGCCTATAAAGAAAACTTAATTGGAAAAAATGCCTGCAAATCAGGTTATGATCTTGATGTGTTTATCCATAGGGGTGCAGGAGCTTACATATGTGGGGAAGAAACAGCCCAACTCGAATCAATTGAAGGAAAAAAGGGCTTTCCTCGCATGAAACCTCCATTTCCTGCAGGTGTTGGACTTTTTGGCTGCCCAACCACAATAAACAACGTTGAAACTATAGCCATGGTTCCAGATATTCTAAATCGCGGAGGAGAATGGTTTGCATCTCTTGGTAAACCAAATAATACTGGTACTAAGGTCTTTTGTATTTCAGGGCACGTAAACAACCCGTGTAATGTTGAAGAAGAGCTCGGAATTCCACTACGTGAATTGATTGAAAAATACGCTGGTGGAGTGCGAGGAGGTTGGGATAATTTACTTGCTGTAATACCTGGTGGGTCTTCAGTGCCATTAATTCCAAAATCTATATGTGATACTATTGAAATGGATTTTGATTCATTAAAAGCTGCACAATCAGGGCTTGGTACTGCTGCTGTAATAGTGATGGATAAATCAACTGATATAATAGCTGCAATAGAGAGGTTATCACACTTTTATATGCATGAATCCTGTGGGCAATGCACACCATGCCGTGAAGGTACTGGATGGATGTGGAGGATTATGAGGAGGATGGTGGCAGGAGATATTAAGCCTGATGAAATAGATAAACTGCTTGATCTTACGGCTCAAATAGAAGGACATACAATTTGCGCGCTTGGCGATGCTGCAGCTTGGCCGATTCAAGGATTAATAAGACATTTTCGTCATGTAATCGAGGAGAGGGTAATAATTTAACTCTACTTATACTTCTTAAGCCATTTTGCTACTTAGCAACCAGAGTTAAAAAATATTGATTCCCTTCTCTTTTAGGTGCCAATTCTACCTTTGCGATATCTTCAGTGTCTCTAATTAGCCGTTCTAATTTTTCCAGTCCAACTTCAGTGTTTATAAGCTCTCTCCCTCTAAATCTCATTGTAACTTTGACTTTATGTCCGTGAGCAAGTAAGTCTCTTGCTTGACGCAATTTTGTTTCGTAGTCGTGATCACCAATATTAGGACCCAGTTTAATTTCTTTTATAGTTAATGTTTTTTGTTTCTTTTTTGCTTCACTTGCTTTCTTTTTTATATCATACTTTTGTTTGCTGTAATCCAGAATTTTACATACTGGAGGGGTTGAATCAGGTGCAATTTCCACCAAGTCTAAACCAACACCCTGTGCAAATTCCAAAGCTCGTTCTATTGGCACGATTCCGACCATTTCACCACTATGATCAACTAAGCGTACCTCCTTAGCTGTGATGAATCCATTAATTCTGTTTTTATTGTTCTTTTTAACTTGCAAACTTTAACTCCCTTAATTCAAATTAATACTTTTTAACAGCGATTCATTAGCCTTTTCCAAAGAAAAAGACTCCTGTCTTTCCGATCCTAAATTTCTTACTGACACAGTTTTACTTGTAACTTCATTTTTGCCTACAATCCACAATATAGGAACCTTGTTTGAACTATGCAAACGTATCTTATAACTAATTTTTTCATTGGTCAAATCAGTCTTGACTCTCACACCTTGTTCTTTTAAAATATTGCTAATTTCTGTGGCGTAACCGTCAGCTTCATTTGTAATGGTCAGAATAGCAAGTTGCGTTGGAGCAAGCCAAACTGGAAATTTTCCTGCATAATTTTCTATCAAAATTCCGATAAAACGCTCAAAAGTCCCAAGAATTGCCCTATGTAACATGACAGGGTGATGCTTGTGCCCATCTGCTCCTATATAAAAAGCTCCCAGACGTTCTGGTAAAATGAAATCAACTTGTAATGTTCCACATTGCCAATTTCTGCCTATTGCGTCTTTCAAAACGAACTCTAACTTTGGACCATAAAATGCACCTTCACCAGGGTTAAGTTTATAACTCAAGCCCGCTTCTTTAACGGCTTCAAGCAGCGCTTTTTCAGCTCTATCCCACACTTCATCATTACCTGCTCTAATATCTGGACGGTCTGAAAATTTCACAGAAATTTCATTAAATCCAAGCTCTGAATATACTTCTTTTAAAAGGTCACAAAACTTTATAGTCTCAGAATTCACTTGTTCTTCCATACAAAAAATGTGTGCATCGTCTTGCGTAAAACCACGCACTCGCATCAGTCCGTGCAATGATCCTGAGCTTTCATTTCTATGGCATGTGCCAAACTCTGCCATACGCATTGGTAGATCACGATAGCTCCTGGTATGAGAGTTAAAAATCTGCACATGACAAGGACAATTCATAGGTTTTATTGCTAGCTTTTTGCTTTCAGATTCATCAACAATAAACATATTTTCACGAAATTTTTCCCAGTGCCCCGACTTTTCCCACAGCTCTTTACCTACTAAAATAGGAGTTTTGACTTCAAAATAACCATTGTTTATCAATTTTTTTCTGATGTAAGACTCAAGAACATTATATAAAGTATATCCTTGTTCATGCCAAAAAATCTGCCCGACAGCTTCTTCTTGGATGTGAAATAAATCCATATCCTTGGCAATTTTGCGGTGATCACGTTTCTCTGCTTCTTTGAGATGTTCAAGATAAGCGTTTAATTCATCCTTATTTCTCCACGTGGTGCCATATATTCTTTGCAACATTGGACCCTTAGAGTCACCACGCCAGTATGCACCAGCTACTTTCATAAGTTTAAACGCTTTGACTCTACCGGTTGACGGTGAGTGCGGACCACGGCATAGGTCTACAAAATCGCCCTGTCTATAAACAGTTAGGTTTTCACTCTCTGGTATGGATGAGATAATATCAACCTTGTATTTTTCGCCTATACCACTAAAGAAATCAATTGCCTGCTTGCGAGTCCAAACCTCTCGAACAAATCTGTGATTACTTTTTACAATCTCTTTCATTTTCTTTTCTATTGTGGTAAGATCGTCCGTAGTAAAGGCACGACTTGTAGCAAAGTCATAGTAAAAACCGTCCTGAATTGTTGGGCCAATAGTAATCTGAGTATTAGGAAATAGCTCTTTCACTGCCTGTGCCATTATATGAGCAGCATCATGCCTTATTATATCTAAACCCGCTTCGTCACTCAGTTGTATCACCTCTATCTCTGCATCAGATTCAATTTCACGTGAGAGATCATACAACTCACCGTTTACTTTCAATGCAACTGCTTCTTTCAAAGCATCCGGTTGTAATATATCAAAGCTAGTGACTATACCACTGTATTCTTTCACTTTTTGTTCGGTTGAAAAGGTAACTTTAATCATTTATCGACCCTTTTGTCTAACCCTCTCTTTGTCATCCCAGTGCGTGACACTGGGATCCATCTTATTTTTATAATGGAAATTAGTTTAACGTATGCTCCTAAAATCTGTTGTCCATTGCACAATTTGCAAATATTTTTATACCTGGATCCCAGTGTCACGCACTGGGATGACAAAAAAAGGAACACTGAAATGACAGAAAAACAGCACCTGGGTAACAGAGGAATGATTTGAAAGCTATAAATTTTTAACATCAGTAGTACGGTCTATTCTTTTTTAACCTGAGTGCAATTGCGTCTTCCCAAACTTCACCATTACGCAATAACTTTTCTTTATTGTACATTAGCTCCTCTCTTGTTTCAGTAGCAAATTCAAAGTTAGGACCCTCCACAATTGCATCAACTGGACATGCCTCTTGGCAAAGTCCGCAGTATATGCATTTTGTCATATCAATATCATAGCGCGTAGTGCGGCGACTACCGTCTTCTCTTTCCTCTGCTTCAATAACTATTGCTTGAGCAGGGCAGATAACTTCGCATAATTTACAAGCTATGCATCGTTCTTCACCGTTTGGATACCTACGCAACGCATGCTCACCACGAAACCTTGGACTTAAAGGGCCCTTCTCCATAGGATACCTCAAAGTAACCTTTGGCTTAAACATATATTTTAATGTAATAACAAACCCTTTAATTAACTCTACAAAAGACCAATACCAAGCTAATTTCTTGAGCATAAAATATTTAAAACTTATATTGATAATTATAAATTATATTATCAGTTTTCAAAATAAATATTTTCACCTGAGTGACTTTTACAGCTTTTCTATATAATACATTCACTAGTATGATAGTACTGCATTAATATAAACTAGCAAGATAGATAAAAATTTCGAATATTTTCAAATTAGGTATTTTGGTTTCTTAAGTGTAATATTGCTAAGTAGTTTATATAGATAATGACAAACACAAATGAAACTATTTTCGCTTTATCGACCGTATTGGGTAAGTCAGGAGTTGCAGTAATCAGAATTTCAGGCAACTACGCGCTTAAAGCTTTAAATCATTTTCATATTAAGAAAGAAATTAAACCAAGATTTGCTACTTTAGTTGATCTATATGATGATTCCAGTCAATTGATAGATAATGGAATAATCATCTATTTCCCTGCTCCAAACAGTTTCACTGGCGAGGACGTTATAGAGTTACAAGTGCATGGAAGCAAGGCAGTCATAAAAATCATCTTGGAGGAATTATCAAAAATTTTTGTTATGGCCAGGCCTGGAGAATTCTCACTTAGGGCTTTTCTAAATGGTAAATTTGACTTAACGCAAATAGAAGGGATCGCAGATCTAATTGATGCTGAGACGAAAATGCAAGCTAAACAAGCGATTAAGCAGATATCTGGAGAATTGGAGAGACTATACAGCAATTGGAGGCAAAGATTAATAACGATACAATCCAAAATCGAAGCATATATAGACTTTCCAGAGGACATTTGGGCAGAAAAAAGTGAATTGGAAAAAATTAATAATGAAGTGCAATCTCTCATACAGTTGATACAAGAGCATTTAAATGATAATAGACGGGGCGAAAGGTTGCGTGAGGGTTTACATATTGTAATAACTGGTGAACCAAATGTCGGTAAATCAACTCTGTTTAATTTCTTAGCCAAGCGTGATATTGCTATTGTTTCTGAATATGCAGGCACAACAAGAGACGTGCTTGAAGCTCATATTGACATTGGCGGATACCCGATCATTCTCTCTGATACTGCTGGAATTCGTGAGAGTTCAGACCCGATAGAATCAGAAGGCATAAGTCGAGCAAAAAAGAGGTATTTTGAAGCTGATTTAAGAATAGAACTATTTCTTTTTGAACAACGTTATAATATCAATTGCAACGTTGTAAATAGCGATACTATTTATGTATTGAGCAAAGCTGACGATGCAATTAATGACAGAAGTATACTGATTGGCGGTGTAGATTTTCTACCTATTTCTATTTTAAAGGGAATAGGTACAAACAAGTTGATCTCTCTCATAAAAAAGAAGGCAGAGGAAAAATTTGGGCGCGATAGAGACACTCCTGTGATTACTCGGCAAAGACATAGGAGTCACATGCAGAAAGCACTGGAACATTTACAACGTTTTAATATCGATAATCCAATTGAGTTGATATCTGAAGATTTGAGGCTTGCTGCATTTGAACTTGGTGCGGTGATTGGAATTATTAATGTTGAGGAAATATTGAGTAGTGTGTTTAGCAACTTTTGCGTGGGCAAGTAAAGCTTTTATAGATTGCTTAAAATAAAATGTTGTGATAGAAAAGAAATGGACGGATGGCCGAGCGGTTTAAGGCACCAGTCTTGAAAACTGACGTACGTGATGAGCGTACCATGGGTTCGAATCCCATTCCGTCCGCACAGCATCTCGCTATGCTAGCTGATTTTTAGAGCTTATTTGGACTATGTGGTTCATAACGCTGGAAATCTTATCTAATCTAGCCTACATCTTTTAAAAATACATCCCTTTGTAAATTGACCTTATTAGCGAAGAAAGCTAATATCTATAAATAGATTACCATCTGAATATGAAAACCGATATAGTAATAATAGGTGCAGGGCCTATTGGAATATTCACTGCTTTTCACGCGGGAATGCTTGATATGAGATGTCATATAATAGATGTTTTGGATCAAGCAGGAGGACAATGCACAGCTCTTTACCCAGAAAAGCCAATATATGATATACCTGGTTATCCTGTAATTACTGCCCAAAAATTAATTGAGCAATTAATGGAGCAAGCTTCACCATTTGAGCCTGTTTACCATTTAAGTCAAAAAGTGGAAAAGATTTCGAATAACTGTGATCAAAGCTTTACTATCATAACTAACACAGGTACAGAGGTAAAATGTAAGGCTGTTATTGTTGCTGCAGGTAATGGAATGTTTGAACCTAACCGTCCACCCTTAAGTGGTATATTAGAATACGAAAATAAATCTGTATTTTACAGTGTAAATAAAATTTCTGATTTTCAGGACAAAACTATAGTCATTGCAGGGGGGGGTGATTCTGCAGCTGATTGGACTGTAGAACTTTCTAAAGTTGCAAAGAAAATTTATGTGATACATAGAAGAAAGGAATTTCGCTGCACTCCTGAAACTAGAAATAAATTAGAATCACTTGAAAATAATGGAAAGATAGAACTGGTAGTGCCATATCAATTACACGAACTAGCAGGAGGTAATGGGCAATTGAGCGCAGTGATAGTAAAAAACATTGCCTCTAAGGAAGAAAAAGAAATATCCGCTGATTTTTTGCTGCCATTTTTTGGATTGTCAATGAATCTTGGGCCAATAAACAGTTGGGGTATAGAGTTAGAACATGGCCGCATAACTGTCGACCCAGCTACACTTAGAACCAGTAGAGATAGAATATATGCAATCGGAGATATAGCTACTTATTCAGGCAAACTAAAGTTAATATTAAGTGGTTTTGCTGAGAGTGCCATGGCTTGTTATGACATATACAAAGTAATCCACAACTCTCCAGTCAATTTTCAATACTCGACTTCAAAGGGAATTCATGGGAAAGAAAAACTTACTTGACAAACTCCGCCAGCCCCCTTATTATGACAATAAGGGTATTTATGACTCAAAACTTGTTTTTGACCTGCAGGCTCAATGACAAAATTCAGTAAAAAACTCAGGGTATTTATTGGCGGATTACATAAAATTATAGCGGCTGCATGTCTTTTTTATTTTTTCTACATTCAGCCAAATCGCGCTTATTTTAAGCGTTAGCACATTATTACAGCGCCACTTACAGTAATATAGAGTCAAAACTCGCACCACGGGGCTTCTTTTGCCTTTTTTTTTATTTGGTAAATTTCTTAATGTTTATAGCTAAACGACAACCATCATCCCGCTATGTGTTAGCGGATGAGATACCGTGAATAAATCACGGTATGACGGTCTGCGGCGGAATGACGGTTCGCGGCGGAATGACGGTTAAGCAATTCGTTATCCCGCTATGTGTTAGCGGCTAAGAGATACCGCGAATGAATCGCGGTATGACGGTCTGCGGTGGAATGACGGTTCGCGGCGGTATGACGGTTAAGCAATTCGTCATCCCGCTACTTGTTAGCGGGATCTCTTGTTAGCGGATAAGATACCGCGAATGAATCGCGGTATGACGGTTCGCGGTGGAATGACGGTTAAGCAATTCGTCATCCCGCTACTTGTTAGCGGGATCTATGTAAGATACCGTGAATAAATCACGGTATGACGTAGGATTGCTGTCATCCCGCAGCGGGATCTCTTGTTAGCGCCGCGGCGGTATGACGGTTCGCAGTGGCATCTTCTTCATTCCGCTATGTGTTAGCAGCTAAGAGATACCGCGGCAGTATGACGGTTAAGTGGGGTGTCATCCCAGTCTGGGCACTGCCCACTGGTGGCCTAAACTACAACGTTCGTACAGCTATGCGTGTGACCAGAAAAAACATAGACCCCAAATGTCAGCTACTTTCATGACACCATTATAAAGTGTCACGCGCTGGGATGACGAAGAAAGAGCATAAGGCATTGTGTTTTACATTGTGCATTTTATTAACCGACACTATAAACAGCATCCTTACAATTATGAGATTGAACCACAACTTGCTCAAGCGTTAAACTGCAACGTTTTGCGTCCTTACTGTGATTTTCCCCAAGAACATTTGTCCTCTCTTGTTTTATTTCCTGAGTGAATTTCTCATTAACACCTTCAGCGCCAATCTTTTCCTGAGAGTATATAAGATTAGTACAATTTGTTTTTCTATAGTAATGTACACCAAGACACAAAATTAATAATGCAAGTACACCTGAGCCTATAAGTAATGATAGTCCTATGTCATTAGTCAAAGGGTTCTGGTAAAATTTTTGTACACCATTAACACCATTTGTTGCAAGTAGCCCTAAAGGAAGTGCTACATTTGCAGCAATTACACTGGCTAATAATGCAGTAAATAGTGGTCTGTCGTTGATTACTGATTCTATTTTGTTAGTTCTGCTAACTACTTTTTCGTCAATGTTGATGAAGTCATTCTTAGATTCCCAAGCATTAAGTACAAAATTTGAATGAGTGCCATTGCTATATTCTAGCCTTACAGATTTCATCACTTTGTCCTTTGGCTGGTGTTCTAACACCTTAGCTAAAATTTCATCCGCATCTTTCCCTTGGGTTTGATATTCTCTGGTATTTCTAAATTGCTTTATTGAAAAAAATATTGTGCTAATTGCAAGCAATGAAACGAGCGCAATTGCTGGTATAGTAATATAGTTTGGATTAATTTTAACCAATTCGGCAAGTGTTGCTTTATCTTGCAAATTCACCAAAATTGCAGGTATGCTGAGCATAACAGCAGTTACACCAGAAATTATAAAGCCCTTCTGCTGAATGGCATATTTTGCCCTTGGCCAGATTCTGTTTGTTTTTTTGCTTGGGCTGATTAAAGGAATTTCTGAATCCATTTCACTATTAGTATCATCACTTTTAAGTAGAGAAGGAGTATTGAATTTTTCTAACATATCTTTTTCACTTTTTTCCCTATCCCAAGGGTCACTAAATTCCGTTTCTTGTGAAACTGATCTTTTCATTTCTGAGCTTTGATTATCTATTCCACTGTCTAAACTCTTTTTCGAAGATTTTGTATCTGGGTTTATAGTTGCATAAAGAGTCCCTTCTGATTCACCGTAGACTGATCCTTCTGAAAGAGGTAGATTCAACTCTGCATAAGGAGATTCTTCTAATTCATTACCAGGTAATTCTAGCATTTGCGACACATCAAGTTGTAAAGCTCGACTTTTTGGCGGTACAGGAGGCGGTGTTTCATCTGTTCTTTGTCCTGTGTTTCTAAGTGCTGGTATTGGTAAGGTTCCTGGACTTGTCTTGCCATCTTCACCTATTGGTGTATAAGAAAGTGATTTTACTGTATCTTGATCTTGTGTTCCTGGCATATTTGCTCCAAAATTAATTACTAATGCTGCATTGATTACGCTATAGTTATTAAGATATAGTAAATACCAATTTACGGATAATTATTAGTATAGAAATTGTCTATCAAAGATTCTTTCATTCAGAGGGTAATCTTTGTCAAAAAGCAAAGTGATTGTGTTCTCATGGTCTTTTTGTATTTTTATCTGTGATATATCATGAAATTCTTTGTAATCTGATACTACAAGTGCTGGACGGTTTTTTGTGTCGTTAATGTCAATTTGTACGATTGTATCGTTTGATATTAACGCTCCATTCCAATGCCTTGGGTAATAGCTATTGATAGAGGTTAATGCAAGTAAATTTGAATTTAGCGGCAAGATTGGGCCACCGGCAGAGAAGTTATATGCAGTGCTACCTGTGGGAGTAGATAATATTACTCCGTCCCCTCTAAATTTTTCTACTTTTAGCTTATCATTAATAGTGATATTCATTTCTACTATTTGGTTTGCTTTTCTAAAAACATATACCTCATTTACCGCTATGTAGTGATACCTCTTGTCACTTGTGTCTGTTGCTTCCATTTTTAGCAAAGTTAACTGAGTTGAAGTTGCATGTTCTATATGATCAATTAAATCTTCACTGCGGCTAAAGCATTTATTCATCAAAAACCCAACATTGCCGGTATTTACCCCATACACATGCATGTTTTTATTTTCTATGACGTAATTATGCAAGGTACGCAGCATAAAGCCATCACCGCCAACAACTATCAGTAGATCAATTTCGGACTTATTTTCTTCTGTTATATTGATAAAATTAAGTTTCTTTAATAGTTTAGATACTTCCTGCGATTTTGGTGATTGAGAAGCAAAATAGCCTATATTTTTGTATTTATGCATGCTTTAGTAAACTCTCTAAAACTTAAAGAGGAGGAAAGTTAGAAAATGCTTCCATATTTATCGTTAAACTTAGCTAATTTGCTAGTTTTATTTGTTGATCCACTTGCCAAACTTCCAGTCCATGCAGGATGAGTTAGAGGATCTCTATCAAGTTTTATCTTATCACCTTCCTTTCCATAAGTGGAACGAGTTTCAAACTCTTGACCATCTGTCATGACTATAGTAACCTTATGATAATCAATTTCTGCCATTGTTGCTTATAAACTTTTAGTCAGTTAATATTCTAGTGAACTTAATTCACTAAGTCAATCATTATTCTAAAATATTGACAAAAAATAAATAAAATGTTATACTTAATAAGGAATAAATAATAGTTATCATGATTTTTGCTTTCCCTGGTCAGGGCTCTCAGTTTGTAGAAATGGGAAAGAGCTTATATAGTGAGTTTTCCGTTGCAAGACAAGTATTTAATGAAGTGGATAGCATATTGGGTAGAAAGCTGTCTCATTTAATCTTCAACGGTCCTATTGAAGAATTAACCATTACAGAAAACGCTCAGCCAGCTATAATGGCAGTGTCAATCGCGACGCTACGTGTTACCGAGCATGTGTTTGGTGAATCTCTTTTTTCTAATTATGGAATTAAATATGTTTGTGGGCATTCAGTCGGTGAATATACAGCGCTATGTGCTGCAGGGGCATTGACTCTTGAGTCTGCAATCAAGCTGCTGAAAATTCGCAGCGAAGCAATGCATGAAGCTTCTTTGAAATGTGAAGGGGGAATGGTTGCATTGCTTGGAGCGGAGCTAAACGAAGTGGAAGATGTTTTAAAATCAGTCCAGATTGATAGAGTTTGTGAAATTGCAAATGATAACGGTGGTGGGCAAATAGTTATAAGTGGTACTAGAGAGGGTCTTGAAATATTACCCGATTTGCTCAAGAACTTGAACATCAAGAGATTAGTTAAGTTACAGGTTAGTGGACCTTTTCACTCATCTCTTATGAAACCTGCTGATGAAAAAGTTTTGGAATTTTTGGAGGGTATTAAAATAACCCGTCCTATAGTTCCTTTGATATCAAATGTTACAGCTAAAGAGGAGAACGATCCCAAAGTTATAAAAGCTTTACTTGCTAAACAAGTCATAAGCAGAGTGAAATGGAGAGAAATGGTTTTATATATGGCAAGCCGTGGCATTAACAAATTTGTTGAAATTGGCCCTAATAAAGTTTTATCTAATCTAGTTAAAAGAATTGACCAATCTATCAGTACAAAAAATATAGGTAATATTGGTGATATTGACGGCTTCTTTAATGAATCATTAATATTGACAGCAAAGAATTTAAAAGTAAAAGCGTATAGCTAGCATAAAGTAAAAATTGGGCTATTTATTTACTTTTATTATTAATAGCAGTAAAATGTCAAACATCGACACTAAAGAATATGATCTAACGTTAGGTGATACCACAGTTAAGCTTTTTATTAAAAGTAGCGATACAAGTGGAATCAATTTTATCAATGTGCATCAAAATGAAGTAACTTCAAAAGAAGCTGGCGAGCGTATAATCCAGCAGTTTGGTGGAAGAATGCTGTACATTACCCATGGTGATGGTACCCCACGCAATGTAGAATTTTACTTAAATGGTGAGCGGTATGAATTCGATCCCAATCGTATATTTGACAACGTGGGTGCAGAGGCTAGTTTAAAAGAATTTGGCAATTTTTCAGAAGGTGCTTTGAAAGCAGTTAGAAATTTTGCAGAAAAAATTTTAGATTTCTTGCTTCCTGGTCAAGACCATGTCATCGCTCTGCATAATAACTACAACTCTCCCAGCTACTCATTCAAAAGCTATTTTTCTCCACCACTTTTCCGTGATGTACTGAAGATTTATCCAGAAGTATGTCCAGAAAGCGGAACGGGTGAGTTTTTCTACACAACAGTTGAAGATTGGTTTGAGGCTTTAAAACAGAAGAGAGTTTTTAATATAATATTGCAAAACAACAAAGCGGTTGAAGACGATGGTTCTTTATCTGTATATGCTGGAGAAAACAATATTCGGTACTCTAATGTGGAAGCAGAGCATGGTCATTTAGAGCAGCAAATAGATATGCTATCTGCTATGCACAGTGTTTTGTTTCCTAATGAGAACCAACCCTCAACAGTAGAGTTATAGTAGCATAAGGTGTACTATACAATCAACGAACTACCTGTCATTTCATCAGGTTTCTTAATTCCAAGTAGCTGTAAAATAGTAGGGGCAATATCAGATAACCTCCCGTCTCTTAGTTTTAGATTATCGCAAGACACAATAAATGGCACTTTATTTAGAGTGTGTGCTGTATGAGGTATATTATTTTCTTTATCGAACATACATTCCACATTACCATGGTCTGCAGTAACAATTAATGCGGTGTTGCTTGACTTTTTAACAGCACTCAGCACTTTCGCAAGACAACCATCTACAGCTAGCACAGCTTTCTCGGCTGCTTTTATATTACCTGTATGCCCTACCATATCAGGATTAGCGTAATTTACAACTATCAGTGCGAATTCTTGGGAGTGAATTTTTTCTACAAGCTTTTCTGTGAGCTTGAAGGCTGACATTTCGGGCTGCAAATCATAAGTTTGAACTTTTGGTGAGGGAATGAGTATTCTTTCTTCACCAGAGAAAGGTTCTTCTTTTCCACAATTGAAAAAGAAAGTCACATGAGCATATTTTTCGGTTTCAGCGATGCGTAATTGTTGCAATTTATTGTCTTCTATTGTTTGTCCTAAAGTGTTAGCAAAAGATATAGGAGGAAAAATATAAGGAATTTTGAGATCTTCTTTATATTTCATCATGCTTAAAATTGAAGAGAGTTTTGCTATTTCAGTATGGTTTGTTTTACTAAGCAAAATACTTGCTAATTGTATCATTCGATCAGCACGAAAGTTAGCCAACAGCACTCCATCTTCTGGTTTTATACCTTGATAATCATCTATTACTGCAGGCCTGACAAACTCATCAGTTATGTTATTTTGATAATTTTCATCAATCAACGATACTGCATTATCATGACGAGGTGCCTTTGCAAATGCGATAGCCTCATAAGCTTCAATTGTTCTCTCCCACCTGTTATCACGATCCATAGCATAGTAACGCCCAGAAACAGTAGCAATTCTTATGTCATTTCCCTTTATACTCTTTATAAATTCTTGAATGCATTTTTTTCCTGAATTTGGTAATGTGTCTCTGCCATCTAAAAATGCATGTATCACCACTTTGATTCCATACTGTGATATTTTATTTGCTAAAGTCGAAATATGCTTTTGATGCGAATGAACACCGCCATCTGACACTAATCCCATTATATGGCATACTCCGTTCTTACTTTTTAGATTACTAATAAAACTTTGTAGATTTGCATTGTTTTCTATTGTTCCAATCTCTTGATTAATGCGCTGAAGGCTTTGCATTACTACTCTACCACTGCCAATATTCATATGGCCAACTTCTGAATTACCTATTTGACTACCTGGTAACCCAACATCAGCTCCACAGGCGGATAAACTGCATTTTGGATAACTAGAGCTAATATATTGCCAACAGGGTGGATTTGCGTTGCTAATAGCATTATATTTACTGCTTTCTACGCCATTTCCCCAGCCATCTAGTATACATAAAACGATTGATTTAATGCCCATATAAGATTAACACTAGAATTTCATAGAGAAAAGCTCCCCGGGCCGGGTTCGAACCAGCGACCATTTGGTTAACAGCCAAATGCTCTACCACTGAGCTACCGAGGAATAAACCATCTTTAATTTATCACGTTGAACGTTGATTGTAAACGTTTTTTGTATACTTTGTAAGAGCCTGTTCAAATTCACTTCGCTTTATTACTTCAACAGTTGCACCAATAATATCTTTTATTTGCATTGCAAAATTCCTTCCTGTATAGCCTGCATCAACCAGTATATCTTTAACTCCAGAAAGGTTTTCTTTTGCATTGTTGACCATTCTCACAGCACTGCTGCGGTCAGTTGTTCCTGCAGTTGTTACATAAATTGCATGTGGTAAAACTTGAGTATCAACTGCGACATGGCCCTGAGATTTTTTTACCAGCATCTAGCCTTTTTCTTCAGCAGTATCTGCGTTCTTTACACTCTAAGCATCAATTATGTACAGGCTCTTAGCTATATTTCTAGCTGTAACTATAAATGTATGGATTTTTTATCGTGCCATGTTATAATTAACGTCTTGCTAAAAATTAAATATTGATGAATGAACTAAAAAAGTTAAGTATTACACAAATGCATGACGGGCTCAAAAAAAGGAGTTTTTCCGCTGTTGAACTCGTGGAGGCGCACATCAGTGCAGTTGAAAATGAGAAATTAAATGCATTTATAACAAAAACCCCAGAGATAGCAATGAAAGCTGCTAAAGCTGCAGATGAACATTTCTCTAGGCAAAAGGATGATTTAATCTCGCCACTCATGGGTATACCAGTTGGCATCAAAGATCTATTCTGTACAAAAGGAATAAAAACAACAGCATGCTCAAAAATGCTGGAAAATTTCGTTCCGACTTACGAATCTACAGTGTCTGACTTGCTTTTAAAAAGTGGAGCAGCCATGCTCGGTAAGCTTAATATGGATGAATTTGCTATGGGTTCTGCGAACACAAACAGCTATTTTGGCCCTGTTGAAAATGTGTGGATTAGAAAAAGTGATGGGGAAAAAGTTGTTCCTGGTGGATCATCTGGTGGATCTGCAGCATCGGTTGCTGGATTTTTATGCGCTGGAGCGTTAGGAAGCGACACCGGTGGATCTGTACGCCAACCAGCAGCTTATTGTGGAGTAGTTGGAATAAAGCCAACTTATGGAAGATGCTCGCGTTTTGGTATGATTGCATTTGCGAGTTCTCTGGATCAAGCAGGAGTCATTACTCGTTCTGTCTCTGATTCAGCATTAATGCTGGAAGCAATTTGTGGCTATGATAAAAAAGATTCAACATCGAGCGAAAAGCCAGTGCCTAAATTTTCTAGCTTTATAAATGGTAATGTCAAGGGTAAGTGTATTGGTATACCAAAAGAATATAGGATGGATGGAATTTCAGAGGAAATAGTTCATAATTGGGAAAGAGTTGCTTCCTATTTAAAAGAAAATGGCGCTGAAGTTGTTGACATTACTCTGCCACATACTAAATATGCAATACCGGTCTATTATTTAATCTGTTCTGCTGAAACTTCATCCAATCTTGCTCGTTACGATGGTGTGCGTTATGGATTAAGGGTTGATGCTGATACCCTTGAAGAAATGTATTCACTAACAAGAGCAGAAGGTTTTGGTAAAGAGGTGAAAAGAAGAATTTTAATTGGCGCTTATGCGCTTTCTTCAGGTCATTATAATGAATATTACGAAAAAGCGCAGTGCATTAGAGCATTAATCAGAAATGATTTTATAAAAGCGTTTGAAAAAATAGATTACATACTTGTACCATCTGCTCCAACAGAAGCTTTTGGCTTAAATGAAAAGCCAGATCCGCTAATTATGTGCATCAATGATGTGTTTACCGTGCCAGCAAGTCTTGCAGGATTACCTGCTATTTCTGTTCCTGTTGGGCTTTCCAATGAGGGTTTACCACTTGCCTTGCAAGTGATTGGAAATTATTATGACGAAGCTGGAATATTAAATGTGGCAAGTGTGATAGAGCAAAATTGCGGCAGAATAATTAGACCTTTTGCATAATCTATTTTCTGATAGTAATCTTTGCATTAAAATTTGCTTATGCTCATCAACGTACTCTATGGTTCCATTTTTAGATGAATAGCAAAAACAGGGCATATTAATCTGTTTACAAAATTTTCGTGTAACAGTTCACACTTAATTAAACAGACTAAATTCTGTAATTTTTGGATGTTGAAAAATTTACCTTACGTTGTCATTCCAGCGCATAACGCTGAAATCTGGATTTATAGAAACGGATTAAACGAAAAAATTTACTTGACAAGCTCTAAGTAATTCGTCATTCCGCTATGTGTTAGCGGATGAGATACCGTGACGGTATGACGTAGGATTGCTGTCATCCCGCTACGTGTTAGCGGGATCTATGCTGGGAGATACCGCGGCGGTATGACGGTCTGCGGCGGTATGACGGTTCGTGGCGGAATGGCGGTTAAGCAATTCGTCATCCCGCTACCTGTTAGCGGGATCTATGCTGGGAGGTACCGCGGCGGTATGATAGTTCGTGGCGGAATGACGGTTAAGCAATTCGTCATCCCGCTACTTGTTAGCGGGATCTATGCCAAGAGATACCGTGACGATATGATGTAGGACTGCTGTCATCCCGCTACTTGTTAGCGAGATACCGCGAATGAATCGCGGTATGACGGTTCGTGATGGTATAACGGTTCGCGGCGGTATGACGGTTGAGCAATTCGTCATCCCGCTACCTGTTAGCGGCTAAGAGATACCGCGGCGGTATGACGTAGAGTGCTTAGAAGCGGTTATTTTGCTATAAATAGCTGTAATGGCATCATCTATTTTATTGCTATCACAGCCTGTTTGTGCAAGTTCAGCATTCCCACCACAGTTTTTTTCAACTGCTATTGATATTAGTTCCTTTGCGCTAATCTTATTGATTAAGTCTTTACTTACTTTAATAATCAAAACTGTTTTATCTTTTTCTGTTGCCGTGAAAGCTATTATCGTTTTTGGTTTTTGTTGCTGCAAAGCAAACTCTCTTATTACATTTGCTGGAATGTCAGTGAAAGTGTGGCTTATAAAATTTATTCCATTTATTTCAGTGCTTTTTATATTCTCTGCACTCACAAGCTTTTTATATAGGTTTTTTATTTTGATTTCGGATTTTTTGTGTTCTTGACTTAAAATACTTAATTTGCTTGTTATTTCACTTACTGGCGCTTTTACGAATTCTGCAACTTTTTTTAAGTTAATTTCATTATCACGTACATAATTAATTGCTTCCTGACCAGTTAAAGCTTCAATTCTCCTCACTCCAAAAGCAACAGAACTTTCTGTTACTATCTTAAATAAACCGATTTCTCCAGTATGTTCAACGTGCGTGCCACCACATAGCTCTTTCGAATCTCCAATATTTACAACTCTAACCTGATCACCATATTTCTCACCAAACAACGCCATGGCTCCTTCGTCTATGGCCTGATTCATGCTTTGAATTTTTGTAGATGCAGAAAGATTTTCTCTGATTAGAGAGTTTACCATATCCTCTACCCAGAATAACTGATCTTGAGTCACTTGAGTGTTATGGCTGAAGTCGAATCTCAGTCTATCTGGTGCAACTAGGGAACCTTTTTGAGTGACATGATCATCCAAGATTTTCCTCAATGCAAAGTGCAGAAGATGCGTAGCCGAATGATTTCTTCTTAAGGCTTGCCTTCTTTCCTTGTCAATGCTTGCTGTAACTATGTCACTTTTACAGATTGAGCCAGATTTAACCATGCATCTGTGCAAATATAGGTCATTAACCTTATTGGTATTCTCGACTGTAATAATACTTCTATCAGATTTGATCAGACTGCCAGTATCTCCTACCTGTCCACCTGACTCGCCATAAAAAGGTGTTTTATCAAGTATAATGGTTATCTTCTCTCCTTCCTTTGCAGAATCAATTATTTCATTTCTAGGGGAAATTATGGCTAGTATTTTCGCATCACTTACTTCATTGAACTCATAACCAACAAATTTTGTTTTGCCAAATTTATCGATCAAATCAAACCATACTTGCTCAACAGATTTTTCACCAGATCCAGCCCATTTAGCACGTGCGCTCTCTTTTTGTTCTCCCATTGCATTATCAAAACCCTTCTGGTCAAAATTTATTTTTTTCTCTTTTAAAACATCAAGTGTAATATCCAAAGGAAACCCATAGGTGTCATATAGCTTAAATGCTGATTCTCCAGGCAAAGTATCGCCCGATTTTAAGTCTATAGTGAATTTCTCCAGGAGATTGATACCTTTCATCAAAGTGTCTTTAAAGTTTTCTTCCTCTAATTTTAACGTCGTTTCTATTAAGCTTTTGGCTCTGACTAATTCAGGATAAACACCTCCCATATAAGCCGAACTCGTGCTATCTATCAGCGCCGGAAAAATGCGATGGAGTAGAGAATCATTATATCCAAGCAGGTGGATATAACGCGTGGCTCTCCTAATTAATCTGCGTAATACGTAATTCCTGCCCTCATTTCCAGGAAGCACTCCTTCTGCGATGAGAAATGCAGCCGCGCGAAGATGATCTGCTACGATCTTATGCGCTATTTTATTTTCCGTTCTTCCACAGTACTCTTGAGATTTATTGATCAGAGCAGAAAATAAATCAATATCATAGTTATCATGGACATTTTGCATTACAGTAGCTATTCTCTCAAGACCCATTCCAGTATCGATGCATTTTTTTGGCAATTTGTGTAAATTACCTTCTTCATCTTTGTTAAACTCCATGAATACCAGATTCCAGATTTCAACAATTCTATCGTCGTCTTGTAAATTAGGACTCCCATGGTCATAAAAAATTTCAGAACATGGACCGCATGGACCAGTGCTTCCCATACTCCAAAAGTTATCATCCGTTGTAATTCTTATGATTTTATCACTTGAAAAGCCACTTATCTTACGCCAAATCTCGTACGCCTCATCATCAGTATGGTAGACGGTTATGGATAGTCTGTTTTTATCAAGAGATAACTCCTTAGTGATAAATTTCCACGCAAATTCTATCGCAGTTTCCTTAAAGTAATCACCGAAGCTAAAATTTCCGAGCATTTCAAAAAATGTGTGATGCCGAGTTGTATAGCCAATATTTTCAAGATCGTTGTGTTTACCACCTGCTCTTAGGCACTTTTGACTTGAGACAGCACGTTTCATTTCAGTTTTTTGAGCACCAGTAAAAATATTTTTAAACTGCACCATACCAGCATTTGTGAACATGAGCGTTGGGTCATGTTCTGGAATCAAAGGAGAAGAAGAAACCTGCTCGTGGTCATTACTTACAAAAAATTTTATAAATCTTTCTCTAATTTCGTTTAGCTTCATCGTTTTTACTGAGGTTATCTATGTATAATAAGCTGCAATGAGAGTAAAATCAATTACAATACCACCACTCTCTATAGCTAACTCAAGAAAGGTTTCCCTACGTCATACCGCCGCGGTATCTCAGCATAGATTCCGCTAACAAGTAGCGGAATGACGAATTTGTTGTTTTTCAAATTGTAGGTAAACCTAAGCCACTTTAGCTATAGATCTCAGAACTTCTAGTGACATGCACCTTGTGGTAAGAAAAAATCAATATATTCACGATAAATTTACCTCATATCTGTGTTTTATATGTGGAAATTGGAATGGAAATTTATGTAGGCAAAGAAAAAAGAATAGCAAATGTGGTAACTGAGCACTGGAGTGACATAAAAGGACCAGACAGAGATTGGCCAGAAAGGCACGAAATAGACACTGCAGAAATAATGGAGTCATGGCAACATTGTTTTATCATTGAAGTCAAGGATCAAGGTTATATTTGTGAAAATGCAGGAGAAAAGGCTGTTGAATTCTATGGTTTTGAGAAAAAGACGCGCATTGATAATAAGTATGCAATTGATGCACCATTTTTGCGACTATATAAAATAGATGCAGTCATTGATAAACTTGATACTGTAATAGAGAGTAAATGCCCAATCAATGAAGAGGAAGAAAGTGAAAGTGTTAAAATGAGGCAAGTATTGTTGCCACTTGGGAATAAAGAAGGTATAACACACATATTGGGCGTAATTACTTTTAAACTCCTTTAATATACAATTTTAATTTGATTCTTTAATAAAATTATTTATACTAATGCTTAATTACTATTAAAGAACTCAATAGTAGTGTTTGTAAATTTATTTGGAATATGAAGAGAATAAAATTAAAAACCAAATCTTCTGTTAAAAAGCGCTTTCACCTTACAGCTAAGGGTAAAGTCATTTCTACTCAGTCGGGCAAAAGGCATGGCATGGTAAAGAGAAGTAAATCTAATATTCGTAATCAGCGCGGTACAACGATTCTTGGTAAATCTGACTCGCGTATAGTTAAGCTTTATATGCCTTATGGTATTTAACAAAATGGAGGTAAAATAAAATGGCTCGGGTAAAACGTGGAGTTACTACTCATGCTCGTCATAAAAAAATATTGAAACTGGCAAAGGGTTATAGAGGACGTGCAAAAAGCTGTTATAGAATTGCATTACAAAGAGTTGAAAAAGCACTGCAATATGCTTACAGAGACAGAAGAACCCGTAAACGTGATTTCCGTAGCTTATGGATAATACGTATTAATGCAGCAGCAAGAGAGCATGGGCTTACTTATGGTAGGTTTATGCATGGTCTTACACTTGCCGGCATTGATTTAAATAGAAAAATTCTTGCTGAGATGGCCGTTAATTATAAGGATAATTTTGCCAAATTAGTAGAAGCTGTAAGTGGTAAACTAGCGGAGAATTCTTAAAGCAAAAACACCATGAGAATTATTTTCATGGGATCACCAGGATTTGCTGTTAATTCTCTGAGCTTGTTACTGAAATCAAAGAGCGAAGTGGTAGCAGTATACACTAAGGCTCCAAAACCTTCAGGACGTGGACAGAAGCCAACGAAATCTCCAGTACATGTTATCGCTGAAGAAAGTAACATAGAGGTATGTACTCCTATTTCTCTAAAGTTTTCGGCAGAGCAAGAAAAATTTAGAAATTTCAAACCAGACGTTGCAGTTGTTGCTGCGTATGGATTGATACTTCCAAGAGAAATTTTGAATATTCCTAAATATGGTTGTATTAATATTCACCCTTCATTACTACCAAGGTGGCGTGGTGCAGCTCCGATACAGCACACAATTTTAGCAGGAGATCAAGAAACCGGGGTTAGCATTATGCAATTGGATGAAGGATTAGATTCCGGCCCTGTTTTAAAACAGGAAAAATTTCTTATCGAAAAGAACGATAACTACAAGACATTGCATGATAAATTGTCTGAATTAGGCAGTGATTTACTGCTGAAAGTGCTAAACGAAATTGAAAAACAGGTTCCCTTAAAACAGAACGATAATGATGCATGTTACGCTGACAAAGTGGAAGATTATAAAATTTATGCAAGTGATGCTTGTGAGGTTGCTTATAGAAAGGTTAAAGCGTTTTACCCAAAAGCGTTCATCAAGATAGAGAATAAACGTATCAGGATACTTGATGCTGACTTTGAAGCTCTCGCCTCAGAACAAGGTAAGATCATTAATGATAATATGCACATAAGTTTAAAAGGTGGCACTTTAATTCCTAAAGTTGTACAAATGGAAGGGAGAAATCCTTGCAGTATTGAAGATTTTATTCGTGGCTTGAAATCAAGCATGGTAAAAAATTTTATAGAATAGACTGCTTTGAAGGGAAGGTTAGGAGGGCTAAAGCAACTTCTACAATTTGGTATTCCGCTGCTTGTTAACGCAATCTACAACAAGATACCGCGTTTTGGTGTATGAACATTGCAATTTGCAGGTAATTTGAGTAGTAGATGGTGTCATTCCAGTCTGGAATCCAGTTTCTATTGTACAGCCACCTGGTGTGCTCATTTAAAGTGAAGTTTTCTGGATCCCAGTGTCTGGGCACTGGGATGACATCTTTCTTGGTCTCTTGTATCACAATGTTCGTACAGTTGTGGATACCGCGGCGGTATGACGTAGTAGCTATATATAGACAAATTCCTTTTTCTTAGATATAATCTTAAAAAACTTTCCATATAAAAATGAAAATAAAAAGAGCTTTAATATCAGTATACGATAAAACGAATATAATTGATCTTGCATCGTTTTTAACGCAGCAACAAATAGAGATTCTTTCAACGGGAAATACTTATAAAGCACTATCTGATGCCGGAATAAAAACACAAGAGGTCTCAGATTACACAGAATTTCCAGAGATACTGGGTGGTAGAGTAAAAACTTTACACCCTAAAATTCATGGAGGAATACTTTGCAATAGAGAAAAGCACAAAACGGAAATACAAAATCTAGGTATTGAGCCAATAGACCTGCTTATAACTAACCTATACCCATTTTGGGAGACAGTAAGTAGCGGCTCAAATGAAGATCAAATTATAGAACAAATTGATATCGGCGGAGTGGCGTTAATTAGAGCTGCAGCAAAAAACTTTCGTTTTACTTCAGTTATTTCTAGCATTCAAGACTACGAAGCACTAAAAGCTGAGATGATAAAAAATAACAATGAAACAACATTGGAATATAGAAAACATTTAGCAACCAAAGCATTTGCTCTCACTGCACACTATGACTCTAATATTTACAGTTGGTTTTTATCCCAGAGTAAAAATAATGAGTTGCCAGAGTTTTTTGCACTATATGGACATAAAGTACAAGAACTCAGGTATGGTGAAAATCCCCATCAAAAAGCTGCATTTTATAGTAATCAATTTACCAAATATCCGCTAGAAAAAATACATGGGAAAGAGTTGAGTTATAATAATATAGTAGATATAGAGTCCGCACTTAACATAATTTCTGAGTTTAAAGAGCCTGTAGCAGTGATAATAAAGCACAATAACCCATGTGGCACTGCTGTTGGTGATAATGCTTTGGAGGCATATGAAAAGGCCCTATCGTGTGATGAAGTAAGCAGTTTTGGTGGTATAGTAGCTTTAAATCGGGAGATAGATTTAAAGCTAGCAGAAAAATTAAACGAGATATTTTTGGAAGTAGTGATAGCACCTTCAGTCAGCAATGAAGCACTAAAAATTTTGCAAAGAAAGAAAAATTTAAGAGTGATTATTCATAAATCTTTCCAACAAAATGTGAAATACCAAACTAAAAATGTTGTTGGTGGGTTTTTGGTACAAGAAAATAATGACCACACAATAAAAGCAGAACAAGTAACAGAATACACTACAACAGAAAAAGAAAAGGAAGATCTTATTTTTGCCTGGAAAATATGTAAACATGTGAAATCCAACGCAATAGTTATAGCAAAAGATGGTTGTGCTATTGGCATCGGTGCAGGACAAACAAGCAGAATAGATAGTGTGAACATTGCAGTAAAAAAAGCAGGTGAAAAATGTAAAGGTGCAGTGCTTGCTTCAGATGCATTTTTTCCATTCCCAGATAGCATAGTAGAAAGTGCAAAACATGGAATTACAGCTATAATTCAGCCTGGTGGCTCGCTGAAAGATCAAGATGTGATAAAAGCTGCAAATGAAAATAAAATTGCTATGTTTTTCACTGGCGTTCGCAGTTTTTTCCATTAGGCTTTGTGTCTTATCGTCATACCGCCGCGGTATCTCTAGATCCCGCTAACAAGTAGCGGGATGACGGTTGTCAGGGTGTCATCCGAGTAGCTGACACTGGTTTCCATCCAAGACAGCAGTAGCCCCTTCAGTGTCATCCCAGTGCCCAGACACTGGAATCGAGGAAACTTACCAAGTAAATGTACAATAAGAACTAGATTCCAGACTGGAATGACACTCTACTTAACCGTCATACCGCCGCGGTATCTCTTAGCATAGATCCCGCTAACACGTAGCGGGATGACGAATTGCTTAACCTTCATACCGTCATGAACCGTCATACCGCGATTCATTCACGATATCTCATCCGCTAACAAGAGATCCCGCTGCGGGATGACGGTTGTCGTTTAACTATAAATGTTTAAGAAATTTACCAAACGAAAAAAAAGGCAAAAGAAGCCCCGTGGTGCGAGTTTTGACTCTATATTACTGTAAGTGGCGCTGTAATAATGTGCTGACGCTTAGTTTAAGCGCGATTTGGCTGAATGTAGAAAAAATAAAAAAGACATGCAGCCGCTATAATTTTATGTAATCCGCCAATAAATACTCTGAGTTTTTTACTGAATTTTGTCATTGAGCCTGCAGGTCAAAAACAAGTTTTGAGTCATAAATACCCTTAATACTACAATAAGGGGGTTGGTAGAGTTTGTCAAGTAGTTTTTCGTTTAATCCGTTTCCATGAACTACCTGAAACCACAATATTCGCACAGTTGGAAAATGGTTGCGGGAGTAGGATTTGAACCTACGACCTTCAGGTTATGAGCCTGACGAGCTACCGAGCTGCTCCATCCCGCGTCGTTGCTTATTTAGTTATTATATATACAATAATAGAAAATAAAAGAATAAAATTGCGTCACAGTCACATGTCGGTATGTTTGCTAACTTTCTTTGACATAATAGTTAGTTATATACGTCATAACCTACGTAATGAAAAATATAACTTGATACTATGGTTTCCTGTATGTCAGTGTGTAGGGATTTTAACCTATTTTTCCCTAAGTTTTGAACCAAGCTGCATTTTCACTATATCTATTTTTCTTTTGCTTTCACCCATACTAATTCTGATTGCAATATTATATAGAAAGTACGCAATATTATGCATTGCTTTAATTGCAGTGCTCATAGGGTTTACAGCCAGTAAATTAAGAACAGCTTTAGTAGATACTCAAATTCTTGATAAAGAGAGATATGTAAAAAATATCGTTGCCATAGTGAAGGACATTAATGACAGGGGCTCATACAAACAATTTCTGCTTTCTGTCTCTACTATCTCAAAATCCTCTCCTGTCATCCCAGCACCCCCTTTTGTCATCCCAGTACTTGATACTGGGATCCAGAAAAAAAAGATATGGATTCCAGCGTTACGCGCTGGAATGACACCGTATAGAGCTCTAGATAACATCAGAATATCAGTTAGAACCAAAGTGGAAAAAGGCATTAAAATAGGCGATCAAGTAAAATTATCAGCAAAACTCTTCCCTCTAAAGATTGCGCCCTCGGAGCATGCATATGATTTTGCAAGAATAGCATATTATCAGAAAATAAGTGCAACAGGTTTTGCAACAAGCAAAATAGCTTTGCACAAAAAGGCTGAAGCAAGAAAATTTCAAGAATATATAGAATCTTTCCGTCAATACATTTATGAAAACCTGCAGCAAAATATTAAAAAACCACATGCAGACATAATTTCTGCATTACTAATCGGCAAAAAGGACGGAATAGACCAAAAAATTATGGATGCGATAAGAGATTCAGGTATAGCACATTTGTTTGCCATATCTGGTTTGCATTTATCATTCGTTGCTGGTCTGTTTTTTATAGTGTTTCGTAATTTATTCGCAATATCTGAAACTTTGACTCTTAAGTATAATACCAAGAAAATATCTGCATTCCTTACTATCTTGCCAACCACGTTTTATTTGTTGATTACCGGTATGCAAATTTCTGCTCAGCGTGCCTACATCATGGTGATTTTAGTACTCGTTGCAATAATGATAGAGAGAAAATATCGAGGGTTAATAGCAATTGCGTTTGCTGCTGCAGTGATACTCTCAGTAGAACCAGAAGCAATTTTAAAGCCAGGCTTTCAGATGTCATTTTCTGCGGTTTTGGCACTGGTTGCCAGTTATCAAATTAATGCTAATAAATTGTTCAAAATAAAAATAATGAAATATTTTGTGTCGATAATGATCAGCTCAGTAATAGCAAGTTTAGCAACTGTTCCGTACACGATATACAATTTTAATTATTTTTCAATTAGTGGCATTATCACAAATTTAGTTGCTATACCAATAGTTACATTAATTATTATTCCACTTGGAATAATTTATGTCTTATTGATTCCTTTAGGTATTGAATGGATTATAGCGCCATTTATAGAGCGCCCAATTGACAGTATCTTGTATATAACAAATGCAATCGCTAGTCTTCAGTATTTGGTTATTCCCATTCGTACTTTTCCTACCTCATCAATTATTATCATAACACTTGGTTTATTGTGGCTGTGCTTGTGGGAAAGAAATTGGCGTTTCTTCGGAATTTTCTTTATTGTACTAGGTATTTGCTTTAGCACCGCATATAAAACCCCCGACATCCTAATAAATGCTGATAATGTTGCTGCAAAGGAGAGTAATAACTTACTATATTCTCTCACCAGAAAAAATAGGAACTTTGTTGTCAAAACATGGGCGAAACAAAATGGGCAGAACCAAATTTTGAATCATACAAAATATAGCAATCCAGATAAAAGACTAAAGTGCAACGATTATGGCTGTATATATAATAAAGGAAATAATAAATCAGTACTGCTTGCTTATAAAAAAGAAGATATTTCAGAAAATTGTGATAAAGTTGATTTAATAATTCAATTAAGTGAATTCGACTATTCAGTTTGTAATACTAGAACTATTAAATACACCAATCTAAAAACATATGGCACACATTCAATTTGGTTAACAAATCGTTACGTAAAGATTAATAAAGTGCGCTCTAATAGGCCTTGGCACATGTTGAAAAATTAAGAAACTTGATTGTAAGGTTTGGTTAATGTATACCTAAATAAATTAAAACTAGAAAAATGTTATGGTTACAGACACTAAAGATCCTTTCAAAGACTATTTTGATTTTTTAGGATTTAGAAAACTTTCTGACCAGCCCAGTAGAATTTTGAGCTCTATAAGAAAGTATTCTGGTACTATATCGATAGCAATACCATTGCTGCTCTTATAGCATTTACTACCTTTTCTATTCAGCCTGTTATAGTAAGTATTGCTGGATTTGCGTTCACGCCAGCACCTCTTGCCTTTATTCCTCTTGCAGTTCTCTTATTTACTGCTGTTATAAACTTTATAAATACACAAAAAATAAAAGAGAATGAGATAGATAAAAAAGTAGGAAACTATCAAGTTGATGCACAGTACAGCCAGATTGTTCAAGAAGCCGAAAAAATTGAAATTGTAACAAATTTAGATCGTAAGAGGAAAAAGCTTTCAATAGTTTTACCAATTTCTAAGACGCAGAGAGAAATACTAGAAGATATAAAAGCAGAAAATAGAAATAGGATTTTCTTGTTTACTGGATCATATGTATTTGGTGCTATTATAGTAATTTCAGCAATATCACAATCCATTAATGCTCCAATAACATTAATATCTTTATTAGTCGTTGTTCTTGTATGCATCATATCAACACTTAGCAATCTAATAAGTAACAGCGTAGATCATGAAAATCATACTATTAGAAACCACAGTACTTTAGGTCTTCTACTTCCATACTGGTCTGGAAAGGGCATGGTTGTATCAGTAATAGAAAATAAGCTTGGTAAAAAGGAAAATGAACTAATATCTCTAATGAAAGAACTGCTTAGTCCGTTTTGCGACTCATTTGGCAGTAACCTTAAAAAAGCTTGCGATTTACTTGATAATAGTCTTTTAAAGCCTGCAAATATTGACATTAAAGAAACGCTTAATGATATAAGAGGTGATTTAAAAGTTTTACTCAATAATTTAGAAGAGATTATAGAGCAAGATGTAGATAAAGTGAAAAAGAACGCTAATACAGAGATAACTACGTGCTTGAAAGGCATTAGTAAAAGTATAGGTGAGTCATTGAAAGAGATACGTACTGAATTGAAAGAAAAACTTAACCAACTTCAGCCTTCAGGAATAGGAAATTATCTTGTTAAATTTGTGCCAACTACAAGCAACAGACAAGCTGGTAATACTGGAGATTCTCATGATCAAAATCACTCTTTGGAAAGTGATGATGATGAGGAGTTCTTTGATTGTTTTGCGCTTACTGAGGAAAATAAAAAAGAAATAATTCAAGAAGTACGTAAAATAATAAATGACGTGGTACGGAATAAGCTTGAGCCGATACAAGAACAGCTTGCAACGTTGCAAGCAAGCGGCAGTCCTGATAGCGCTTTAGGATCTGAAGATGTAGATAATATTGACCAATTTCCATTAACATTAGAAGATACAGTAAAAGCACGACGTAAAACAGTAAGAAATTTGGCACTAGAAGAAGAAAACAATAGGCTGATAAAAAAAGAGCAGAAGTTAACACAAAGAAAACCTGAACAAGAAAAAACAGATGAATGGAAAGAAAAAATCAACGGCAAAGCAAGTGACTTTCTATATTATTTATTAGAATCTATTAAGCTAGAAGAAAAAGGTGATAAAGGAGAAAAGATTGGTGAAGCAACATTACGGAATTTTGATAACAAGATAATAATTCACTGGAAAGATGGCTCTCAAACAACTTGCCATACTAAAAAACAAGGTGATCTTCCTAGTACAAAAGTTGATTTCGTAAATCAAAATATTCAAGCAGCATGGGAAATGGCGCGGGGTAAACCACTATAGATCACTCAGTAATAACCTTAAGTGTTAATAATGATAAAGAGAAATTAAGGTTAGACACCTATATAGCTGAAAAATGCAACATATCACGCAGTAAAGCTCAAAGATTGATACAAAATGAGCAGGTGAAATTACTTGGCACACCGATAATTAATAATGACTACATAGTAAAACCAGATGAAGAGTATGTGGTGCATCTTGTTCAACCTGACATATCCACATCAATTGAGCCTAATTATGACATAAAACTTGATATCGTCTATGAAGGTGAGGACATTATAGTTCTGAGTAAACAGAGTGGATTAACAGTGCACCCTGGTGCTGGAACAAACAATGATACGCTCTTGAACGCAGTTATCGCTCGCCTTGATGTAAGACTAGGAATTGTTCATAGACTCGATAAAGATACTAGTGGACTTATGGTAATTGCAAAAAATGAGGAAGCCCATAGTTTTTTGTCTGAATTGTTATCAAATCGTAAAGTAAAGCGGGAATACTTAGCAGTAGTTTGGGGAACATTATCTTCCCAGCAGGGAACTATAGAAACTAACATTGCTCCCAAACGCGGTAATAAAGAAATGATGTGTGTTACAAAAACAACCGGAAAATTAGCAATCACTCATTACTCAGTAGAGAAAGTTATAGGACAAGCAAGCTTGGTTAAATGCACTTTAGAAACAGGTAGAACGCACCAAATTCGAGTCCACATGAGCCACATAGGACATTCTATAGTTGGTGATCAAGTTTACGGAAAAAATAGTAGTAAAAGCACAAAATATGCTAAAAACTCTAGTTTTATTCGTAATTTCAATAGGCAAGCACTGCATGCTTATACACTTGGCTTATACCACCCAAAAAGTAATAAATACATGGAATTTGTCTCTGATTTACCGCAAGATATAAAAACTTTAATTGGTGAGTTTGAAAATATACCTAAGAAAGGTTTACCTGATTTTTGAAGTATAAAATCAATGGCATCACTGCTGGTATATATCTTTGGCTGAAATAAATTAAGATTTACTGCAGCTACAATAAGTACTCTTATTATCGCATTTTGGTGTTAAGTCAGGATAGAACGTAAGTATAGCATCATTCTTTCTTACAAACACTGATTGATAATTGTCATCTTCCATTTTATATAGGCACATTCCATCTTTTCCTAATTCCTTGAACGCCTTAGTTGCAGAAATTAAAATATCATCGGCATGAAGGTTATATGCGTATCCATTTGGGCATTTAACTTTCACTTCCCCATCCTTACCCAAATATTTCATTCCAAATGTATAAACTGGTGGCTTAATATCTGATTTATTGCATAGGGACTTGTCATTCCAAATTGCACCTGCCCATTTATCTTCTTGAGCTTCAACGTATCTACCTACAAAATGCATACCACCTAATTTATTGTTTGGCTCACCACAAAAAATATGTCCAAACCCTATAGTTTCTTTTTCACTTCCACTATTTGTAAACCAAATGTTAGTCAGTTCATCTTTAAATAACTCCAAATCCGCATCTGGTGTGACAATTTGACGATCAAGCTTATCATATATTCCTTTCACTACTTCTTGATGCTGCGGACAATCAAGTAAAATTTTGAAATCTTCTTTATCTGGATGTGCTCCCCAATCTCCACAAACTTTCAACACTCCTCTATCGAAGTCAGTTAATTCTGGAAACGGTGGTATATAACCTGGTTGTGAACTGAAAAATGGTTCAAAATTGACCTTAACATTTTCTTCCACATAGCCGATGTGAAAATAATGATCCTTAATATAAAAAACAAATCCTATTATTGGTATTATTAAACACAAAATTAGTTTAACTGTCTTCGACATAATCATGTTCACAAAAAAGCTAGCTTATAAGAAACAATTTAAAAAAGTTTTAATTGTTGGGTGCATTTTGTAGAGCAGCAACTCCCGGCATTTCATCGCCGCTTAACCAATCTAAAAATGCCCCTCCACCAGTGGAAACATATGTAAAATCCTTATCGGTAAGGCCTGCAGCACTTATTGCAGATAGACTATCGCCTCCCCCTACTACACTAGTTAATTTTCCTTTGTGCGTTAAGTCACTTACGACTTTCATTACCCCTATTGTACCACTTGCAAAAGCTGAATGTTCAAAAACACCAATAGGTCCATTCCACAGCAGAGTCTTACTGCTTTCTATTATACTGCTTATTGTACTCAAAGTTTGTGGTCCGATATCCAAAATTATATCACCGTCCAAAATGGACTCAGTTCTTCTTGAAATACTAGTGCTGTAATCAGAGTTTACTGCAACCAGAACGTCTTCTGGCACAACTATTTTGCAATTGTTTTTATTTGCTGTTTCAATAATATTATGTAGAAGGTCGTCAACACCATTTTGAAAGAAAGATTTCCCTATATTTACTTTGCTAAATGACAAAAAATTATTAGCAATTGCACCTCCGAGAACTAGGTAATCAACCTTTTCTGTTAGCTTTATAAGCATTTTTATCTTAGTTGACATTTTGGCTCCCCCAACTATCGCAGTAATAGGTTTAGCTTTAAACGATATAGCTTTTTCAAGATACTTTAGCTCATCTTGCAAGCAAAATCCTGCATAGGAAGGTAAAAATTCTGTAATGCGCGAAATAGAAGCGTGAGCTCTGTGAGAGCAAGAAAATGCATCATTTACATATATATCCGCTAGAGATGCTAGTTGTTTGGCAAAATTTGAGTTACTTTGCTCTTCCTCTTTATAAAATCTTAGATTCTCTAGTAATATTATATCTCTTGCATCCATAGCACTCACTGCTTTTTGCACTTTTTCACCAACGCAATCATCAATGAATTTCACTTGTTTATTTAGTAACTGCGATAAAGTGTCAATTACATTTTTTAGCGACAGATTATTGTCTCTGGCCTTTGGGCGTCCGAAATGCGATATAATAATAATCTTTGCACTTGCATTCACTAAATACTCAATAGTAGGCAATGCTCTCAAAATACGAGTGACGTCACGAATTTCTCCATCTTTTATAGGAACATTGAAGTCAACTCTGAGTAAGACGGTTTTATTGTGAAGATCACAATTTTCTATACTAGGTATATCCATTGTAAAACTAAAGCTATAAAGCCACTATACAGCAGTTTGACCCAAAGTAAAGTTTTAAGTTTACGAACGTTTAAGGAAATTTGCATCCAGATGGTGTCAGCTACTTTCATCTGCCACCTGCAAATTGCAATGTTCGTACAGTTATGTGTCACACTACTTGGATGACACCGTTGAAAGAAATGAACCGCCTTTTCAAAATTGTTTTGAATAGAGGAATAACATTCACAAGTAAAATTTCATATTACTATTTTTTAATTTATGTATTATAATAAGCTTAATCTATAAGAAAAACAAAGTTGGAAAAGTTGGAAGAACTAAGCAAAAACTGGGTGATAAGAACGGGAAGATTTTTATCTTCATTGTTTTTTTTACTGTTGATTGCGCTATCAATACGTAGTTTTTTATTCGAGCCATTTCATATACCTTCTGGTTCAATGAAAAGCACCCTACTTGAAGGGGACTACATTTTTGCTAGTAAATATTCATACGGTTACAGTAAACACTCATTTCCATTTTCTCCAAACGTTTTTAGCGGCAGGATTTTTTATACCCCTCCAAAGCATGGCGACATAGTAGTTTTCAAACCCACGAGAAATGACAGCATCAGGTTTGTTAAGCGAGTAATAGGAACACCAGGTGACAAAGTGCAAATGATAGAGGGAGAATTATACCTAAATGATCAGAAAGTAGAACGAAGGCAAATTGAAAGTTTTGTTGATTATGAGTCAAATCGTAACATACCAAGATATATAGAAACGCTTTTAAGTGGCAAGGAACATGAGATTTTGATAGATAACGTCTCCAATAAGCTATCATATAATACTCCAGTTTATTATGTACCTAACGATCAATTTTTTGTTATGGGGGACAATAGAAATAATTCTTTGGATAGCAGGTTTCCTGAAGTTGGTTTTGTACCAATGGAAAATATCATTGGGCGTGTAAGCATAGTTGGCTTATCATTTAAATTAGGAAAGGTCGATTGGTTACCATTTAATTTCAGACTACCTGTTGCTCTGAGATTAAATAGAGTATTGCACAAGGTTGTGTAAGCTTTTTTTACCTATTTGTTAATTCACACAACTCTAAAGAAGAACTTTCTAACTCAGCGATAGCATTATTAATGTTGTCTAAGTCATTGCCTTGTAAAGCGTTTTTTGCGTTTTGTAATAGGTTTTTCAACTTTTGATCAGTGGAAACATTTTCAACTAGATGTATAAGCTTGTTACCGTTAATTTTAGCCTCTGCAAGGGAACGAGCCTTCATATCTTCATCAAAGCTGTTTATTGACTGGTTAACCATATTTTGAACATCAGCTTCACTCAAGCCAAAATTTGAATTTACTTCAACTGTCTGCTCAATTCCAGTAGCTTTTTCTCTTGCAGTAACAGTCAAGATTCCGTCAACATTAACTGTAAATTCTATTTCAATTCTTGCAGAACCTGCAGGCAGTGGCGGTATACCTTTTAGTTCAAACTGCGCTAGAGATTTGTTATCCTCTATCATTTCACGTTCTCCCTGACAAACGTGAATTTTCATTGCTGGTTGCCCATCAACATAAGTTGTAAACTCTTTTATCTCTGAAACTGGTAGTGGCGTATTTCTTGGTATGATTTTTTCAACTATGCCTCCCATAGTTTCTATACCAAGTGATAAGGGTAGAACATCAAGGAGAACAGAATGAGCCTGCAAAGCTGCTCCAATGACCACTGCTTTATCTGGATCTGCATCACTTAGTACTTTATTTCCAAAGAGCTTGACTAGTGAATTTTGAACCAATGGTGTTCTAGTTGCACCACCAACTAAAATTACTCCTTTTATATCATCAATTTTAAGATCTATATCGTTTACAGTACGAGTGACTATATTGATAGTCCTGTTAACTAAAGGACTTATTGCCTGTTCAAATTCTTCTCTGGTGATTTCACATTCAAACGGCTTGCCGTTAATGTTAAAGCCAAAAGTGCCTGATGCATTTTCACTTAAGTATTCTTTCGCGGTACGGATATTGCAGGTTCCAGCGTTATGTATTGGAATGACATTAAGGTGTGTTGTCGACTCCTTGCTTAAACCTACTTTTTCTCTGTACTTATCAAGTACAATCGAACTTAGTAGGTGATCAAAATCATCACCGCCGAGTTTGGTATCACCACCAACCGCAAGGACTTGAAACACTCCTTGATGTAATTTCAATATTGAAATATCAAATGTTCCTCCACCAAGGTCATAAACTGCATATATTCCACTGTTATTGTTCTTTTCAATGGAATAAGAAAGCACTGCAGCGGTTGGCTCGTTAACGAGGCGAAGAACTTCTATGCCAGCTAATTTTGCTGCATATTTAGTTGCGTTACGTGCTGAATCGTCAAAGTAAGCTGGCACAGTAATTACTGCTTTTTTCACTTTTATCCCTGTGGATTTTTTTACCCTCTCGCATAAAGCTTTTAATATCTCAGCAGAAATCTCAACAGGAGTAAGATACTTCTCCTCTGAGCATTTTACTCTAATAACTTTTTCACTTTCGTTATCTATTTCAAAATTGAGGCCTTCTTTATTTAATTCTTCAACACTTTCACCCATTAAACGCTTTATTGAGTAGATTGCATTTTGACCGACGTCACAGCCAGTTTTCAATGTATTATTTTCATACGAAATAACAGAAGGCAGTAGCTCTCTTCCCTGCTCATCTTTAAATATCTCCACGTTGCCAGCTTTATTTACCATGGCAATTAAAGAATTGGTGGTACCAAGATCTATACCAAAAACTACTTCACTTGAATTTGGTTCAGAAATTTGAATTGGCTGCATTTTTCTTCACCTCCTCAAATGACTTATATAAATATTTCAATCTTAAGACTTGTGTAGCAGCTCCATCAAAATTCTTTACAGCAAAAGTGTTAACTAGGTTTTTAACGCAATCTTTTATTTTTTCATCAACCATCCTACTTGCAAATTGTAGATCATCGCAGTCCAGCAAATATTCTCTTATTTCCATTGATTCATTTAATATTTCAGAATTTGGATGATCCTTTGGGCTTTCCACACCAAAAAGATTCAACAAATGCTTGGCACGTTCTAGTGGTGACTTTAGCACTTGATAAGCTTTGTTAATATTAATTATATTTTTAGATTGTCCTTCGTTTATATCAGTCCTGCTTAGCTCAATATATTTTTTCTCTAACTCATCAAAGCTGATATTGAAAGTTGGTTCAATTTCAAACAATGTAAAATAGCTGCTAGACATGAAAACTCTCTCCACAACCACACTTTCCTTTTTCATTGGGATTTTTGAAAACAAAACCCGATGAAAATTTTTCTTCTACATAATCCATTTCAGAGCCAAGAATAAACATGACGGATTTCGGATCGATCAACACTTTAACTTTTTGGTCATCACTGCAGTTTTCCTCAATTATCGACTCTAAAGGACGAGTATCATACGCATATTCAATATCATATTTTAAACCAGAACATCCTTTTTGTTTAATTAGCACTCTTATTCCTATCGCTTCTTCCGGTTTCTCAAGGTTAGTATGCTTCTTTTGGTCCAATAAATACCTTATCCTCTCCACTGCATTTGCAGTTATAGTGATAAGTTTTTTATTCTTTTTTACAGTTTCACCTCCGCCTACTTCTTGATATTCACTCATGCCTTAGTTCTCAATGTCCACCTTTACTTTGTTTGCTTTGATAATCATGAATAGCAGCCTTTATAGCATCTTCAGCAAGCACCGAGCAGTGTATCTTCACTGGAGGTAAAGACAACTCTTCCACTATTTGAGTATTCTTTATCTGTGTTACATCTTCAATAGCTTTTCCTTTAATCATCTCTGTTAACAAAGAACTTGAAGCAATGGCAGAACCGCAACCAAAAGTTTTAAATTTTGCATCTTCAATAACACCTTTGTCATTGACCTTTATCTGCAATTTCATTACATCACCGCACGATGGTGCACCAACTAAACCAGTACCAACATTTGGATCATTTTTATCCAGAGAGCCAACATTCCTTGGATTTTCGTAATGATCTAAAATTTTCTCATTATAACTCATAAAATTACCTATAAACCACTGCCTTGTATTATAACATATTTAGGTTAAAAACTAAAGTAAAATATACTAGCAAACGGTATATTTTACTCACAAAATACCCGCAAAGTGAGTGCATTTTACTTTACAAATACATATAGTGCGTGTCATTCTCTATATTGTAATTAAGTTTATGATCTAAAAAGGAGTATTCCCTTGAGTTTATTTGGTAATCTTTATAAAGGCTTGTTGAAAACTTCTTCGCGCTTTAGCGATGGAGTAAAGAGTATTTTTTCTGGCAAAAAAAAATTAGATCAGTCGCTTTTAGATGAGCTAGAAGAATTGCTAATTAGCATGGATATTGGTCATAAAACTTCCAAGTTGATTATTGACAGGCTCACAAGCATCAAGTTTGACAAGGAAGTTGAACATAACATTATCACACAGCAGTTAATGAACGAAATAGAAGCTATATTAAACCCTGTTGTACAACCGTTAATTTTAAATAAAAAACCACATATAATAATGGTATGTGGAGTAAACGGTAACGGTAAAACCACAACTATAGGTAAGCTCGCATATAAATATAAGGAGATGGGAAAATCCGTTATGCTTGTTGCGTGCGACACATTTAGAGCTGCTGCTAGTGAGCAGTTAAATATTTGGGCAGAACGCTCTGGTTGTTCTATCGTTACTGGAGAATACGGTAGCGACTCTGCAAGTGTGGCATATAGAGCTGTAAGTCAAGCTATAAAAGATAACGTTGATGTTGTTCTAATTGACACAGCAGGAAGGCTGCAAAATAATGTGAACCTTATGGAGGAATTATCAAAAATATATAGAACGATAAAGAAATTGGATGACACTGCCCCTCATGATGTTATTTTAGTTCTTGACGCAACTACCGGCCAAAATGCTTATAGCCAATTAGAGGCATTTAGTAAGATGGTCAATGTTACCGGGCTAATCGTAACAAAGTTAGATGGCACTGCTAAGGGCGGAGTGGTAATTGGCCTTGCAGAAGCTTATAAGGTAAAGTTACATGCTATAGGAATTGGCGAAAGTATAGAGGACTTAAAGGAGTTTACTAGTAAAGAGTTTGCTGAAGCATTATTTAATCGTAATTAAAAATGTTTCTCAACTCTCTTATACGGCCAAGTTTTATTATTTCAATATCGTGAGAAGAATAATTACCATTTTAAGTGGTGTCATTCCAGTCTGGAATCCAGATACGATTTCATCATATAAATCTTTCCATTCTTGATTTGTTTTTTCAATTAAGCCTATTTTCCATTTTCTCTTCCAGCTTTTTAGAAGCTTTTCTTTGCTAATTGCTAAATTTATGTCTTGAAACTCCTCAAAATAGACTAATTTACTAACATTGTACTTTTACGTAAGGCCAGAAATGGCTTTACTTTTGTGCTCCCAAATTCGTTTAATTAAATTTGACGTTATGCCTGTATACAGAGTTCCGTTTCTTTCACTTGCAAGTATATAAACATAGTAACTTTTCATGTGTGGTAAATAAATTTCCTGGATTCCAGACTGGAATGACATCGTCCTGATAGACAAATCACAATGTTTGTATAGCACGCTCTTTGCCCCAATATCTGCACATTTCCCTGCTATTTAACTGTGATTAAAGATATCTTTTAATTCCCTTACGTGACTAAGCTTGATTATCTCAATATCATGAGAAGAGTAATTACCATTTTTAGGCATAATTGCTTTTTTGAATCCTAACTTTTGTGCTTCTTTTAGTCTGAGATCAGCATGCGAGACATTCCTAATTTCTCCTGAAAGTGCAACTTCACCGCAGATTATTGAAGAAGTTGGCAGCGGTAAATTTACTACACTTGAAATAAGGGAAGCAGCAACAGCAAGATCAGCCGATGGTTCCTGTATTTTGAGTCCCCCGGCAATGTTTAGGTATACCTCTTTATCATGCAAAAACATTTTACAACGAGCATTTAGCACCGCAATGATCATAGCTAATCGATTAATATCCCACCCAACTACTGCCCTTCTTGGGGTTGCCATATTAGTCCCTGCTATTAATGCTTGCACTTCCATTAAAATTGGTCTTGAACCTTCAATTCCTGCAAATACGGCGCTACCAACTACTTCTCTGTCATGAGCCATCAGAAACAATGATGATGGGTTATCAATAGGCACTAGTCCTGCTTCAGACATCTCAAAAACACCAATTTCATTTGCAGGGCCAAATCTATTTTTAATAGTGCGTAAAATGCGATATTGATTGCTATTTTCACCTTCAAAATATAATACCGTATCCACCATATGCTCCAAAGTTTTAGGTCCAGCTATTTGTCCATCCTTAGTTATATGACCAACTATTAAAAGAGAAATACCATATTGTTTCGCAAGAATGGTTAATTCATGAGCGCAAGTACGAACCTGAGTTACAGTCCCTGGTGCTGATGTAATTCTGCTATCATACATTGTTTGTATAGAGTCAATTACTAAAAATTTAATACTTTTGTTTTCCTTTATCGTTGCTACTACATCAGTTAAAGACACTGTAGATAAGAGCTTAATTTTAGGTTCATTTATCTCAAGACGCTTTGCTCTGAGACTCACTTGCTCTAAAGATTCCTCGCCAGATACATAAAGACATTCAAAAGAGGAAAGTTGCACAACGTTAGCTGCAATTCTAAGCAAAAGGGTAGACTTTCCAATACCAGGTTCGCCTCCAATTAAAATGCTAGCACCTTGAACGATACCCCCACCAAAAACTCTATCTAATTCTTCTATTCCTGTTAGAAAACGACTTGGAGTGATAATTTCGCTACCCGATAACGTCTTTATTAAAATTGGCGCAGATATGCTCTTTTTGCACGTTTTTACTGCTATTTCTTCAACAACTGTATCCCAATTGTCACACGCAATACACTTCCCTACCCACCTACCAGTGCTATGACCACAGGATTGACATACATATACAGTTTTCATCAGAGCCAAAATTATTTTGTTATAATTGTAATAAAAATCAGCTGAATAGGCGAGGTGAATCTATAGCTAACCGAAGAAAGGTTTCCCTACGTCATACTGCGATTAATTCCACAACTGTACAAACGTTGTAGTTTGGGCCACCAGTGGGGTGTCATCCCAGTGCCCAGACACTGGAATCCAGGAAACTTACCAAGTAAATGTACAATAAGAACTAGATTCAAGACTGGAATGACACCCTACTTAACCGTCATACCGCGATTCATTCGCGGTATCTCATCCACTAACACATAGCGGAATGACGAAGTTATCGTCATGCCACCGCGAACCGTCATACCGCCGCAGCGCTAACAAGAGATCCCGCTAACACGTAGCGGGATGACAGCAATCCTACGTCATACCGTGATTTATTCACGGTATCTCTTAGCCGCTAACACATAGCGGAATGACAAAGTTATCGTCATGCCACCGCGAACCGTCATACCGCGATTCATTCGCGGTATCTCTTAGCATAGATCCCGCTGCGGGATGACGAGCTTATAACAAGTAGCGGGATGACGGTTG
>NW_011966905.1:45933-51037 GCF_000949405.1 Vollenhovia emeryi | reverse complement strand
TTTTTTCCGTGTAGTAATTCTTCAATTCCGACCTTGGATTCAGATTCAGCGGGTCAAAATACATAAGAATACACTGGTCTGGTCTTAGGGCCAGACAACTTTTTTTTTGTGGGATTGCGTAATTATTCCATAAAAATATAATGCAAATAAATTTAAGACAAATAAATATTTTATTAAAAGAGAGGTGAGAATGGAGAATGCAGCGGAAACGGAGGTCCAGAGGTATGGATGGATGGACAGTATGAATGAGGATGAGTCTCTCTCTCTCTTTCGCGTACAAGCGTAAAGCAAGAAGTTTCTGTAAGCGGAGCGGAGGTCCGCATGTACCCCGCAAGGAAAATAAATATCTATTCCATATAGCACAGGTGATCCATATGAACTCAAAAAGAATTCACTTTTTTAAATTCTTTATGAATTACTTTAATCTATTCCAAATGAACACAAATGTAGTTCTTTCTGGTAGTTCAAAAAGGACTCCATAGAAGTATACCTTTTGACTTCTTATAGGATCAAATTAAAGTGTTCTGAAAGAAGTCCTTTTCCTGTTCATAATGGGTTCGAAAAGAATTCGTTTTTGGTGTACTCAATACACAATTGGGTAATTCTACAGAATAGGGCCTTCTCCGAATTTTGATATTTTCTTGCGGTTTTCTTGGTAAAAACCTTTGTTGTGACTCCGACAGTGATAATCAATCGGGGGAGCCCGAAAAATATGCATCCCGAGTGACCTTCAGAAGGTTTTAGCCGTCGCTCGTTCTTTCCGCGCGAAACGAGATGCCACATGGGTTCGTAGCGTGCTTTAAAAGTATTTAATTGTTTAAAGCACGTCACTAATCTACATAGGTTATACTCGGCTTCATGTAAACAACAGTACGAGATATTGACTGCTGTATTTGGATAATAGAGAATATACCGACAGTTTCTCTTAGTATACGAACAGAGATACATGTGCTTAGATTGTGACAATGGATCGCGAAGGCTGTGTTCTGAAGCTAACATCTTTTTTGCGAATGTGTAACAATCAAGAAGAATTATTGGAGTTTTTGAAATTCCATAACGTAATTAAAAGATCAGTAATTTGTTCAAATTGCGAGAAACCAGCAACATTTGATAATCACAAATTGAAGTGGAGGTGCCAAAAGAAAAGCAAAGTAAAGAAAGGACATAAGTACAACGGTGGAAGTGCATGCTTTGTTGTACTGTTCCACATGGGTTTGCGACTTTCCACGTGAGGCGAGATCCACTCCACACCTCGGACATAGTTTGGGTAGGGTTATATTTTAACGAGGTGGAGCCCCCCCGCAGGGGGGGGGGGCGGAACGTACTGTCTCCACGCATGTTGTACTGCTATGACGTACGACAGACGGCTAAAACCTTTTGAAGGTCACTCGTGGTGCATATTTTTCAGACTCCCCCGATTGATTATCACTGTCGGAGTCACAACAAAGGTTGTTACCAAGGAAACCGCAAGAAAATATCAAAATTCGGAAAAGGCCCTATTCTGTAGATTTACCCACAATTGTCCCCTCTATCATCGTACATCTGGCGGCTGAAAATCGAAGTAGTTCCGTTTGGGACGTCGATCGTGCGACACGTCTTCTAACCTAGAAGAACAGTTTTTGATCCTGCAGGGTTACATCACCTCGCGCGAGACCCGATAGTTTGGGCCTTTGCTTTGTACATTATCACCAATTAAACGCTTAATTTTACAACGTCTATTAAACACGCACAAGTCAAAAGGATCGACATGGCCGTATCAGCCCGCACCTGGCGGCTGGGAGCCAACTAATCGGAAGAAGAAGAAGGCTGAAAATCGAAGTAAAAACATCATCTGTGTATCGATCATGGAATTTTTCACGTGAAAAGTTTCGCGTGAACTCAACAATTTCAATCAATGAAATCGTTGAGTTTGTGTTCACAAGTTCATGCTAGAAGAAAAGATTTATGATCGAGCCCATGATCGACCTACCTACACCATTGTCATTTCAAGACCTGTATGGTTATGTTCGGAAACATCACCCGAGTGTTTCCATGTATCATATTTTATCCTTGTTGTTCACCGAATGTTAAACAAGGATAAATGATGCATGTAGCACTCAGGTGATGTTTCTGAATGCAGCCTATGTAAGACCGTGGTCCGTTGTTTCCGAGAGCGTTATGGCACATTTCTCAGGTGGCCTTTGTACCATAGAGTTCAAGAGTTTCATCAGTTTCAAGAAGATCTTGTCACGTTCTTGGAAGTACAAAAACTACGTAAGGAAATTATTAGTTAGTTGCCTTTCAATGCTCAAATTGTAATAACGTATTTATTTGCGTATTTCTCTATTTTTATAGATTCATGAAATAAAAATGGTTGGAGGATCTGATGCGGGCAAATTCACCAGAGCCACATTGCGCTTGTTACTATCGGATGAACTAGCGTTGAAGTATTCCTGGTCCGGACAAAAGAACACGCAAAAATTTCGAGGTTGATTATATATCTTATTTATCTATTTTATTAAAAGATCGCCTTTTCTAATTTAATTGTGGGATACATATCGATCCTGAATCATGACATCATTGTTTATTAAAAGAACTTGGCGCTGCTAAACCAAATGTTAATTGCGCTCTTCTTCTTTCCTTACAAAAGTGGTCAAGAAAACAGTGACGTTGATAATAATCGCTGACGACATTGAAGAATTCTTGTTAGTTTTTCAATTAACTTGTTTATTTGTTAGAAATAAATTCTTACTTCGTATTTTATTTTATTTTTATTTTATTATTTCCTCATTTCTTCATTTATTTATTAATTAAAATAAAAAATTAAAATAACATTTTAATCGGGTAAATGTACGGCGAGCGCGAGGAGCCCCATGGCATGTAACGCCCCTGCATACTCCGGCAGCGCGTCGTTTGATTGATTAACTTTAACTGCTTATAACGATCCTTGGGTAATGGTCTGAACCAAATTTGAAGAAGGAACTTTTAGTTTAAAATTTTATCCTCTTTCACTCTGTGAATCATTAATTGTCAATGACCGGATACTCTGTATATGTATACACATATAAAGGATGTTACGAATAAGGTGTTCATCCGCTCGTATACAGGGTGTTACTAAATTCATGTTACAACGCTTGAGGGGTGAAAGTACAAATCAAAACAAACATTTTTTACCAATACACATGGGGGCGGAAACGAACCCCTAACCCGCTGGAACGCGCGAAAAGTTCAGGGTAGGCAACCCGTTGTGCACATCTTTTACTACACTGGCCGCTACGTTTAAGAACAAATGTTGGGATTTTGTGTAAAACAACAACAGTTCAATTAAACAACGGTTTATTAACAGTTCTGTAAACCGATAACACATTTTAGAGCAAGGGCTCGAAATGACGACCACCTTGATCGACGCACAAGTGGCAACGGCGAATCATGTTTTCTTTTATCCTTTGCAACTTGCCTGGGGAAGCTCGTATCTCATCAAACGCGTGGATAATTCTTTCGGTGAGCTCTTCAACGGTTTGCACTGGCCGTAAACCACGGCTTTTAGGAGTCAACGGGTTGCCTACCCTGAACTTTTCGCGCGTTCCAACGGGTTAGGGGTCTTCAAAATGTTGCGGAGCACCCTGTATAAAACGTTTGAGCGAATAAGCGCGAGAAAAGCGGTAGGTTGGACTCGATAGACATCTGATAGTGAGAAGTGAATGTGTGGCATATAGCACGGCACCAAAAAATTGTCAGGCAGCGAGTGATTGTTTACGTCTCATCGCCTGAGACTCGCCGCTCGCTGCTTGACAATTTTTTCCAGCGCAGTATTATATGTCAAGCATTGTTCCATCTCTCCCTTTACATGCCTATAGAGTCTGGTTTTTTCCCGCTTATTCGTTTAGACGTTTAAATTAATTACTCGATAACTATTCCGAACAAAATGGTACATTTCAGTTAAATTTTTCAATTGAATCCGCTCTATCTGTATACGAGCAGATGGATACCTTATCCATAATACTTGTAATATACGTAGATAATTTTTTGTGTCGGACAAGAGCTGCGTTCTGCATTGCAAATCTGGGACATCGGAGTGCTCTTTTGAGTGAACAAAAGAAGAATGAGAGATAAAAAGAGGAAGAGCTCTTCAACACTTAAGATTAGTTATGCTGAACGTAACAGATCAGTATAAAAATATATTGCACGTTCGTATACTTACTTTATTATTGCGAGAGGAATCCCCCCTTACGAAAAATACACCGAAATTTTTTGTGTTTACCATCAATTTTGGTGTCTCTTGAGGATTTACCCTCAATTTTGGTGTCATTTCGGGTGTTACCCTTAAATAATTGAGTGTGATCTTCATTTTGGGTGTTATTTTCAGTGTTACCATCGAATAATTGAGTGTTGGTTAGGTGTGACTGTCAACCTAAGTATGATTTTTGGTGTTACCCTCAAATAATTCAGTGTAACCTACATTTTTTGTCATTTTCGGTGTTACCTTCAAATAATTGAGTGTTGATTGGATATTATGACCGTCAACCTAAATATGATTTTTGGTTTTACCCTCAAATAATTCGGTGTGACTTATATTTTGGTGTCACTTTCGGTGTTACCTTTAAATAATTGAGTGTTGGTTGGGTATGACTGTAAACCTGGGTTAATTTTTCATTTTACCCTTATATATTATAATAGTTTTATCATCTTACCTTAATACTTTTTTGAACAGAATAATGGGACAAATCAACCGGTGTAAAGAAAACACACAATTTTGGAACAAGTAATAAAAAAATTTTTTTTAACAATTGTGTGTTTTCTTTACACCGGCCATCATCTTATGGCCCCCTCGAAACCAAACAACTTTTGTCTAAAACATTTTTCTCTAAACTCAACAGCGTTTGAAGTATTCGCCTGGCTAGATTAAAATGAAACACCCTGTATATATGTATACATATATATGGGTCATTCTCCGTCAACCGGTGAGGCCGCCTACCCAAAATTGGTTTCAACGAAAGTAAACGAGTATGGGCTTAAAATTCATAAAAAAATAAGTGCTATCGAATGCCGTGTGCTGATTTTTACTATCCAAAATGGCTGATCCAATATGGCGGCCAAAACGTAGGATAAAAAATGTAAAATTTTT
>NW_011966905.1:41559-44064 GCF_000949405.1 Vollenhovia emeryi | reverse complement strand
TATTAAAACAGATAATGCGCAGAATCAAATATTCCATTCGATTCCAGATTATTTATTGCAATACGGTTATATCTATTTCAGGGTCACTTCGTTTGGAGATTCCGTTCATTTGTGACTCCATTTGAAGATATACCTCCATTTGAGAGTACACCTTCATTTGAGGGTATACCTCCATTTGTGGGTTATTCCTTTTGAGAGTACCTTCATTTGGGGGTTACAATAATTTAAGAGTATCCTCATTTGGAGGTTCCTTTCGAGGTTAACCCTCATTTAGATGTTGACCGTCAATTGACGATCCGAATTTACGTCAAACGTTTTTGAAGGTATTTTTACACCCAAAATTTGAGTGTTTTTTTCGTAAGGACCAAAAGGATCGAGTGTCCGTTTTGTTATATTAACCTTGTGTCCACAATATTAGATTTCGGTCCAAGTCCTCAGTCCGAGAAATAGTGTAGCCAATTGTTATGTACGTTATATATAAATTTGTTACTGTTTACTGCGCAGGATACATGCGCGTGCGTATGCATGAAAAAGTAAGAGGAAGGAGTGTGTGTACGTGCTGTGTGTGTGCATTGTGCGTAATTGCTGTGTGCTACGCACTAAGCCGATATAATAAAAGGCATATATGAAGATACTGAATTTGCTGTGTTTGTGATCGGTACTCTTAATCCTCAAAGATCCTCTACATATACATATTATATAACACCAATCAACGTGTAAATTTATGGAAAAACGGCAATTGTATTAACTACACGGTTCTCTGACTGAGATATTGATCCAAGGTCTGTCACAAGGGTTATATTTATATTTTACAAAACATACGTACGTCACCAATCACGTACACTCACAATCAATCACACAGTCTTTTGCCGCACTAGTGACACTTTAGAAGATCTCACAATCGGTCCCTAATGCGACAAATGTATCAACTTGCAATCACGAGACACGTTATTAATCCGGCACTTGGGAGCGCCATGTGCAACAGAAATATGAAAAGGACGTTCCTCGACCACTTGTTTGGTTGATGACCACATTTCTTAAAGTTCATGCATCGTGAAAATCATGAAAAATTAGTCACGTTGGACTTTACATCGCGATATCTCTGCTCTTATTGTTAGAGCACATAGGCAAACAATAAAAACACTTTTATTATTCAAATCGTACCCAAGCTATCGATTGAGTGCACTTAGAAGTTCGTCGGATCTGCCGTTGTTGAGATCCGAAAATCTGTGGGTCTGTCAGTTCGCGTACTCGCGTAAACTACACAATTGGTCTCACGCGCCCGGTTCTAGCTAGCTTATACTTGGCGCGAGACACTACCGTGTCTCGTGATCGAAGAAATTAATATTTTTAAACTATCATGATTAGGTCGTATGCCGTTTCTAAATTGTAAAAATTTGGGTGATGACTTTATGGTATCAGTAAAGAATTACAGAAAATTCAAATATTTTATATTAATACCTTTTTTCAAAAAGAATATTTTGAAAATATTTTTTCTGTAAAAACCGTATATTTAGCAAAAAGTTCTGTTTTACAGTTTTTTAATAGATTTAATAGGTTTTTGTTTTATTGATAAAAAATTTAAGCCTTATCATTTAAATAATCCAAGCGGCAAGCAATAAAAGATTTGTGACAAGCTAAATATATTCACTCTTACAGTATTTTAAAAGGATATAGTACCTGTCAGTTAAAGGTGTGATAACAAGACGTGGACAATTGCCAATGTATTCATAACCATACTTTATCATTGAATAAATAATTCTAACATAAATATCATCTTCCCAGTAGTAACGGAGTTGTGCTAGCCATTCAAAATCCATTTCATTTGTGATACGTTTCTCGATAAGAGATTTTACAACATCCATGGAGTGTACATCAATAGTGATTAAGGCATTTAGTGTTGTTCGATTTTGCTTTGATAGTTGCCCTATAATTTAATCTTAATTAACGTGTTTAATGACATATAGAGATTATTATATTATTATAAAGTACATAATTACTAACCTCTTACTAATTCAACCAATTTCAAGATCTGAGACTTCAATTTTTCATAGAACAACTCTATTGCAAAAGGTAATCGACTAATCAGGCAATTTTGCACTTCAAGACTCCAATAGAGTTGTGAAACACAGAGAACAACCATGCCAGGCCACATAAGTACCCATGTCTCTTGTGCATTTGTTTCGTAGTCTAAATAACTTAAATAAATTTCTTCTCTTACTGAGCTAGCCATTTGTTCCTCAACCTAGCAAGCATCATATTTAAAACAACTTTCACAAAGGTAATAAAAGAATTGTTAAAATACTTTAATGTACTCATAATTTAATTTAAACGTCTCTATTATTACTACTCGTATACAGGGTGCTCCGCAACATATTGAAGACCGGTCATGGGAAGGTAGAGGGGACTAAGACAAACAGAAAAGTCCTGTACTATTTTGCGCTTGGACGAATAGTTATCGAGATACTGAATTTTAAAAATCGACGTATTAGCCCAACCTACTGG
>NW_011966905.1:35396-41521 GCF_000949405.1 Vollenhovia emeryi | reverse complement strand
CGAATGTAAGCGCGCGGTGAGATGCGTCCGCTTAGCGACCCCGCTCGAGGCGGTGTGTAGCGAGGAGTAGGATGGCGATGCGCGGCGAGGAGTAGGGAGGCTAGGCGCGCCGCTGCCCGTCCGCCGCTTACGCGACCACTCGCACGTCTCCCCGCGCTGCGTCAAAGTTCGCAGCGATGGTCGCTACTCACCGCGCGCTTGCATTTGCCAGTGGGTTGGACTAATACGGCGATTTTTAAAATTCAGTATCTCGATAACTATTCGTCCAAGCGCAAAATAGTACAGGACTTTTCTGTTTGTCTTAGTCCCCTCTACCTTCCCATAACCGGTCTTCAATATGTTGCGGAGCACCCTGTATACTCTTTAATGGAGTTGAATTAGATTTTAATAAACAATTAATTATCTATATCATTTTATGAAGTTTAAAATTTATAATTATAGATTAATACTTGAATTAGCCATCTTTCAACACATCCACATGCTGCTGCTGTTGAAATAATGTTCTTCATGGTTACTTCTTCTTTATCATCACTGAACATGGAATAAATTTCTAGATCTTCATTGAATCTATAAGGATTTAATAAATAATAACAATATGCAAAATAAAAATAATGACTTAATAATAACAAATAATAAAAATAGTCAAAATATAGAGGAAATGGTGGTAATATAAAAGGTCATAATATGCAAACTATAAAATTTGATATACTAGATAACACAAGTGCGTGCGTCGCACGTACCATTTGTTCTCTCTAGAAATTTGCATGGTTTGACAGCTGCAAATAACGACTGAGGCATGTGGTATCACAAAAGCGAGACAGCCAATCAGCATCTCGGAAAAGCGACAATACTTTGAGATGTATGATACAAATATGACTATATTATTAATAATTTGGATGATATTTAAAATTTAGCGCCAACAAAGTTACATTACCAACATATTTAATGTTTTGGCAATCTTCATGCCCTACACGTGTCTCAAGTTTATTTTCGTACCACTATTGTCAATTGTCAATCGTTATTTGCCTCTCGTCGTGACGGTCCTTTCGCAACTTCAGTGAGTTATAAAATTTTATTTCCAAACGAATAGTTTCAACGAATTACTTTTACATTTTTAGAAATATTTAAACAAACAATCGTTCTCTTTACTTGGCAATCACCAGTAAAAAAAACGCATTTGAATTTGTCAGAGGATCGGAGACAGTAGTATTTAAGTTATTTATTTAATCAAGTATAGAAATTCAATATATTTACTCGCATATTTATATCAACAATGATTGAACGTTTTAACACCATGTATCATTTCTGTTAACCCAGCTTCACTGAGGATGACCCAAAAACGGGTCAAAACGTTTGGAATCTATTAAATTGATCTCAATAATTGATATTATCGCACTTATACCTGTTATTGGCTCGCATTGGCCCCTTCTTCCTTCCTAATACTTTGAGACTTTTGACTATCGACTTAACACACCTCTTTTTATACATATAAGATAAGGACTATTTGGCTGTAATTTGGCATTAGTACTTAACAACATGATGTCTATCCATCTTATAATTAATATTCCTAGGTCAATAAAACAAGAGATTGTGAAAATACTCGTATCTTAAGAAGATGTTTTTTATTCATCGCAAAAGTTTAAAAAGTAAGAAAAAGAAAATAGCTTATTTTTCTTAATAAATTAAGGGTTTGAAGTATTTCTCTCGATTTTTTCTATAGGATTCCGCTATATTGTACCAAAGTGCATAAACACCGAACGTTCTCGATTCTCTACTCGTTTCATTAATGAATTGTATAAACGGTATTATAATAATATTTGCATTATTTTCAGGGTTTGTTTAAGACCCAGCTAACCAGACAACGTCAAAATGTCGTGAAAAATACGTGATTTTGATAACGATAACGTCATGTGACTTAAATGGTGCGTAATTTTAATGTCATTTTAAATACTAATACAGTACGTCATTATTGTTACGTCAAAAAGACATATCATTAACGTCGAAGATATAAATTGTATACATATAATGACATATAATGACGAAGGTATAAAATAATAAAGAAATTGAAAATCTCATCAAAATATGCAATGCGCGAACAATGCCATGTCATTATTTGAGCATACAAAACACATTTATATCTTCGACGTTAATGGTACATCTTTGGAAACAACCCAGATAACATGCTTGTCTAAAAGATATCTTCAAGACTTCTTTAAGACGTCTTTAAGATATCTTTTAGACATGTATGTCTAAAAATGTTTGTTACTAGATTTACTAATAAATTTCGCGTTTGTATCAACATAGTTTCCATTAGACATTGCCAAATTGAATAAAATATTAAATCTATCTTATCTACATATTTAAAAAATAACCTCAATATAAATCGATATTGAAGAAAATATTTTTACCATATAAATTGTTTGTGACATTTCATAAGTTGACAACTTCTCATGTGAACAACTTCTCATATTTATTATTTTTAATTTATTATTTTTTAATATTTTTATGTTTAAATATGACTCAATCAATAACATCAGCATCATTGTACATATAATTACTGAAATTTTATAAGGTATATCGGCAAAGATGCAAGAGTACCTTTATCACTGTGCAATGTACCGTCCCTGACCGCGCGAACTTTAAACTACCTGATTTGTCTATTATAAATGCTTCCTATTTGAAAAGTATTATAGCCTCGACATTTTCGTATTAGGATTTTTGTCTTACTTTTTGCTCAGAAATACGTTATTAAAATTTCGGTCACGAATTGCGGCACACCCTGTATATGTAGGATGTTATTAAATATGTAGGTTAATAGAGCGAAGGCGCGGCTGCGCGACGACAAAAGAACGCGGTTGTGCGATCGAGATAACGAGCGGGTGTTGGGACTATGCTGGGACATTGACGCCGACACTTTAGGTATTAAGGTGGGACTCGCATTAATGTCAAACTCCTGGGCGTCAGGAGACCCACAAAACGGGAATTTTTGCGAATAATAATGTCAACATTTGACCCGCTCGGATTGGTCAGTTCCTTTGTTATAAAATCCAAGATAATCATGCGGGAGGTATGGTTTAGCAAAGTCAATTGGGACGAGGCGCTGGGAGAGGAGGAACACGCGAGATGGATGTCGTGGCTGCGGAGGTTGTGCTATATAGAGGAGATTCGTATCCCGCGGTGCATCATCCCAAAGGAAGGTCATTTCGGGAGCGCGCAGTTACACGCGTTTTGCAACGCGAGCCTCAAGGCATATGCGGCGGCCGTCCGCATTTTGGCGTCGATCGCTGGTTGAGAGAATATGTACCCACGTTATTAACACGAAGAAAATGGACGAAAAGTGTCGAGGCTATACAGGTCAATGAAGTTGTTATGATAGTGGACCTGCAAGTGTCGCAAAATCGTGGAAAAAGGGGACTGTGGTTGACGGGGTAGACGGCGTTGTTAGAACAGCTAAGGTTAGAGTTAAGGATAGCGATTTTATATGGCCCACATATAAATTAGTAAATCTTTTTAACAGCCCAGGGGTACAAAATTAAGGGAATTTTGTACGGGGGGAGAGTTGTTACTGGAGGACGTTCGGTCCAAAATAGCATTAAAAATGTAATGATGCAATGTACAAGCGTGGAGGAGGCGTGGAATATTTATGTTGTCGAAATGGACATGCGACCTACCCGGTGCCTTGTGATACGAGTCATATGGACTCGTGGCCGTCAAGCCACCTTGAAATCAAAGACCCCGTGGGTTGGAAAACTCGGTTGTGAAAGTCGCAAGCGTGCACGGGAACCTTGTGTGGAGGACCCGAGGCCGTTTAGACTAGTGAGGCACCGGTGACGCAACAGGAAAATCCTGGAAAATACAAGAAAACTCGGGATGATGGGATGAGCGCCTCCCCCACGCTTACCCAATGACGAATATGTGAGAGTGGGAGTCATGTGGAGGGGTGGGACAGGCGAGCCGTGCGAGCGTAGGGTTTTTGGGAAGACAGATTCCGCTGAGGACCCTCGAGAGAAAAGGTGTGTACGGCCTAGTCGTAAGTGGTGCGCCTAAGGTAGAGTCGTAGTTCTGTCGAATAAAATAGTTTCTAACTAACTTTGTTCCTTGCCCATAACAACCACAATCTCCTCTACAGTAACATAAATATCACTAATCACAAAATATAATAAATGGTGACAAATGGAAGAAAAATATGCGATTATTATTAGATATTAGATGATTAAAATACCCTAATTTATTGATTCCCTCGAAGCATTTTTTCAAATGTGGTTGTACACGAAATGGATCTTTAGTTTCAGAAAGAATCTCTAGCATATCATCATTACTAAGAAAAAAAAAACGTGGAAAATATAGTCTTTTCTTCTCGAGATAATCCAATACACCTGCGTTAATCCTTTCTATCAGTACATTTGCTTTGTGCATATTTTCCAACAGTCCTATCTGAAAAAAATAAGTCTATTTTTAATAGAGTAAATTTCAACAAATGAAGAAATTATACATATATTAAAACAGAGACTATGATATGCACATGATATACATATGATGTATGTATACATATACATGGAGTTTATTTTAAGTGCTGCAGGCAGATATCTCGAAAAATATAGAATTTATGGAAAAATGTGTCTGACAAAAGTTGCAAGATAAATGTTTATAATATCCATGGGTAATTATGCATAAAAGGGGCCTCCTCTCCGATTTGTTTGATTTTTAAATATGTTGTTGGGGATGTCTTCCCGAGTCATTTCATATATATATATATATATATATATATATAAGGGCCGGACTCAAATAGTTTCGGAGATACAGGCTGATCCCCAACGCATGCACTTCCGCCGTTGTACTGTTCCACATGGGTTTGCAACTTTCCACGTGAAGCGAGAACCACTCCACACCTCTGACATGGGGTGGGTAGGGCTATTTTTAACAAGGTGAAAGCCCCCGAAGGAGGGGGGCGGAACATACTGTCTCCACGCATACATTTTTCTACCAACATACATATAAGTCACTCCCCTCCACCAAATGTAGATTGAAAAATGTATGCGTGAAGACAGTGTGTTCCGCCCCTCTTCGGGGGGGCTCCACTTCGTTAAAAATAACCCTACCCACCCTATGTCAGAGGTGTGGAGTGGATCTCGCTTCACGTGGAAAGTTGCAAACCCATGTGGAACAGTACAACGGCGGAAGTACATGCGTGGAGACAGTATGTTCCGCCCCCCCTCCGGGGGGCTCCACTTCGTTAAAATATAACCCTACCCAAACCATGTCTGAGGTGTGGAGCGGATCTCGCTTCACGTAGAAAGTCGCAAACCCATGTTGTGTCGCTACATTTCGTCGGTATGATAGATTTCTTAACTCTAAAAGTTGTCAACTTTAAAAATTAATATCTCGCTTCGCAGGGCAGAGCGACGATTTTGTCTGAGGAAAAAGTTGTTTCTCGTTGAAAAACGCGTCGAATAAGACCAATTTGATTGATTTTGGAGGTGGGGCAGCTATACTGAAGAATTACTAAATATTTATTATTTGTATCCTTTCTCAGCTTGTATCTCCGAAATTATTTGAGTCCGGCCCTTATATATATATATATATGAAATGACTCGGGAAGAGAAGTCCCCACCAACATATTTAAAAATCAAGCAAATCGGAGAGGAGGCCCCTTTTATGCATAATTACCTATCCATGTTATATTACAATTGCTTTGTTAAGTAGGAAATTAAAATATTGATGTTATGTAACTCTTACTTGGTGTTTATTGTGATAAGGGTTATGGGCCAATTATTAGCAGAAGCACTGTGAGGATTAATATTTTGTAGGGTAAATGTTTCCTTTAACTTAGCACCCGCCAATCAACTTCCGTTTGACCTTGATGTTGACCTTGACCCCCAAGGAAGTCAAGGTCATTGCCCATTCCCGTCGCTCATTGTTTGTTAAAAAGTTATGAAGAAAATAAGTTTGTATCGGGTTTGCGTATTTCTGTAAAGCACAATATTCTTGTGTGCGTATGGACTTACAAATGATGGAAAATTATCTGCTCTACAGAACAGTTAACCCTCGAAACAAATAAATAATTATCAGCATGGTGTTGTGAATCATAGTATTAATTTTGTGGATCCAACAACTGGTGTTCATAT
>NW_011966905.1:19486-28136 GCF_000949405.1 Vollenhovia emeryi | reverse complement strand
GGCGACTAGCGCCTGGAGGCGACGGAGCGCCCGATGCTTGGCGACTAGCGCCTGGAGGCGGCGGAGCGCCCGATGCTTGGCGACTAGCGCCTGGAGGCGACGGAGCGCCCGATGCTTGGCGACTAGCGCCTGGAGGCGACGGAGCGCCCGATGCTTGGCGACTAGCGCCTGGAGGCGGCGGAGCGCCCGATGCTTGGCGACTAGCGCCTGGAGGCGGCGGAGCGCCCGATGCTTGGCGACTAGCGCCTGGAGGCGACGGAGCGCCCGATGCTTGGCGACTAGCGCCTGGAGGCGGCGGAGCGCCCGATGCTTGGCGACTAGCGCCTGTTGTTGGGCGGCCAGCGCCTTTAGGCGAAGAAACGCCTGTTGTTGGGCGGCCAGCGCCTTGATCCTGGCGACTAGCGCCAGTTACCTCGTCGCTCAAGGACCTTTTCTTGGTTGAAAGTTTCCTTGGGCGAGTTGGTCGACGGAAGACTATTTCTTCTTCCGATGGGAGGAGAATTATGCTTCTCCTGGAAGTCGTGATTGATTTATCGAGACTCCCTTTATGCTTGAGGAATTATTTTTTTTTCTGAAAATCCGTCGTCGATGGCTCTCCTTATATCCTATTCTTCAACGAATTTTAAAAGCGAGTTTCCTCGAAAATTAATTTCCCCCTAGCGGATTAATTAATTAATTTGTATATGTTGCTAAGCAACTCCTTTGAGTAATCAATATTTCATTCTGTCAGTAATGTGACAGTTTAAGGGTGGCTGTCACAACTGCCACAGCCTACAAAAATTGGTTTTTAACATTTATCCCACCAAATATTATATTAAAAATTTTGAGAAACGTTTTAAAGAAAAGTTGTAGATCTCTTTGGTGATATTTGGTGAAATAAATATTAAAAACTATAATGTTTATGGGTTTTTCATGGTTTTCGATGTTTCTTGTTCCAAGCACCATTTTTAAGTTACATATTCATGTTCAGAACACAAAAATACATACGAATTGGGTAATCTTACGCATTATTTCATTTACGTTGGTTTTCCGAAAGTTTACCAAAATTTTTACTTTTTAAAAATAATAATGAGGGTGGGAGAAAATTAAAAAATTTGACATTTTTGAAAAATATGATTATGCCTTTGTGAAGACTACAAAATGCAATAAAACTTTTGTCTAAAACATTTTTCCACAAACTTTATATTTTCGAAGATATGCGTAAAAAATAAAAAATCCGTTATTTTCGAGGGGGTGTTTCACCCCCTAAGCGTCGAGAAACGCTGCTAAAAAAAGTACGGGTCTAATATTTTTTATCCTCTACAACGTACATATCCGAAGCATATCAAAATCGGTGAGAGATACTCATACTTCTGACCATTCCTTGTAAGAAATGAACAAAATTAGAATTCGTGGTGTAATTCAATTCTTTTTTGTTGGAAGGAAAAACATCGAAGAAAATTCATGAAAGGATTTTACATACATTGTGTGACTCATGTCCTTCTTATGAAACCGTTTGACTTTGGGTATATGAGTTGAAGCGTGGCAGAACAAACATCAAATACGCACCACGTCCTGAAGCTCCGAAAACAACTGTGAGGCTAGAAATTATCGATAAAGTCCATGATATGGTTTTGGCTGACAAACAGTGTATGGGTTAACAGAGGCCACGGTCCTTTCAACTGAACAAGTTTATTTTATTTTGCATAATGAATTAGACATAAAAAATCTTTGCGCAATATGGATGCCGCTTCTGGTTATTCTGGAGCAAAAGCAAAATTGCATGGGAACATCGGCCGACTGTTTGGAAATGTTTAAGAAGAATTCAACAGGTTTCAGATTACTATCTGTTCTCAAAACTTAAAATTTTCCTGGATAGACAAAACTTTAGGTCAAGTGAAGACATCATACAAGAGGTAAACCCATTTTTTGAGGGCCTCAGAGAAACTCACTTCAGCAAAGGAATTACAAACCTGTAGAAACGTTGGACCAAATGCGTTGAAATTCGAGGGGACTATGTCGAAAAATAAAGTACGTTGCAAAACTGAAATTGTTCTTTTTAATATCAAACCAAGTTATTTATCAAACCACCCTCGTACTTCTTGGCGACTCTGTGTGCGTGCGTGCGTGCGTGCGTGTTGTGATCATATTGTATAAAAACTATAACAATCATTGGAATATGTAAATTACGTGATTGGGATAGTTGTACACAAGTCTGCTTGTAGTTGTTACTCAAAAGGATTTATATATTGATAAAATAAAGTTACATTGGTTTCGCAAAACTTTTGCAAGAAAATTTGCTCATGCAAATGGTGACAACTAATGTGGATATTTGTCATTATAAAACAAAGAGAATAACAGTTGACAAAAAGTGTTCCTGTTAATGGTAAACTCATCTTTTACAAAAATAAGTACCAATATTTTTATTTTATGCCTAAAAATCCTTATATCATATCTAATATAATAAGTAGCTATTTATAATATATTATATTTATATCATAATATATGTTAAAGGTACTGGTTTTATAATATCTCTCTCGTAAAACGTTCTAAATAAATGTTCCGTGATTAAACAATTAAGTAATATTCAGAGTTATAGTATGTAAAGTGATGATACATGATGATAATCTAAGTGGATTAAAAGGAAAAAAAACATTAAAGAGAATTATAAAAACAAATTATCAAAACTACTGCTACTACTAAGACTATAGTATTATTCAGTTATATCTTGGGGTATTTAATTATGTTAATTGATTATGGATGTTACATACAGAACCAGCAGTCTCACGGACTCGAGGATCCTTTAGAACACTTTGCATTGTTTTGCAAAATATTGCATCAATCTGGGTAAACAATATTCCTTCGCTGGGAAGCTGTGCTGCAATATCTTTACTTGAAAAAATTGGAAGTAGATATATCCATTGCATCTGCACCTGCAAATAAGAAAAGTAGGGCTGGTGATTTCCTTAGAAGGCTTCGATATTCGAAGATTCGAAGCTTCGAAGTTCGAAGTTAACTTCGAAATCTTCGAAGCTTCGAAACTTCGAAACTTCGAAGTTCGAAGTTAAATCCGAAGCTTCGAAGTTTCGAAATTTATTCGTGCGAGTGACGAATTTCTCCGATGAACACTAAAAAAGTACTAATTTTTAAGATTTAATTACGCGATCTTAAACAAATATGTAATCTACATGTTATAGTTTTTTAAAATTATAATTTAGAAGTAATTACCTACTTCTCAATATATAGTATATAAATTAGTACTTTTTATTTACAATATCTTTAGTGTTCGTCGGAGAAATTCGTCACTCGCACGAATAAATTTTCGAAACTTCGAAACTTCGAATTTAACTTCGAACTTCGAAGTTTCGAAGATTCGAAGCTTCAAAGATTTCGAAACTTCGAAGTTGACTTCGAAGCTTCGAATTACTTCGAAATCTTCGAAGCTTCGAAGTTATGAAAAGTAATAGCTCTAAAGAAAAGTTGTAACGAAGCTTAACTCTTCCCGGTGCTGAATTTCGGACCGGACTCCGAAAGACGTTATTACTCCGCGATATTTAACGGAAAATAATATCAGACACGCGGTTCTGATTGACAGGTGGAAGAGTTAGTGTTCTAGTTTCGGTGTTGACGTGCTGTGTGTCGGTAAAGTGAATCCTCCGTTCCCCTTATTTGCCGAATATGCTCAGCTCCAGGGCCGTCGAGAGGAAAGGAGGAAAAGATCTTAATTTCTTAGTAGAGTTAATCGCTTGGAAGGGATCGGAAATAAGTCGGACAAATATCTAATGTGGTTTACAATGAGAGGAACAAGGTTTATTCAAAGTCGGGTACACGGAATCGAGGTAGTTTACAAAAGGTACGCCCTGTGATCAAATATAAAGAAAAGAAAAGGATTAGGATACAATGGGTCTGCCCTGTGATTAAATACAATGGAAAAGAACAAGGAATACAATTAGATGGATTAATATAATGTACAGAAGTACGCGGCTGGATCGGATTAATCGTGTTTACTGGAAGGAAAAACGCCGCAGGATTATAGAATACCGGAGCCTGACGGGATTCGCTATGTTAGAACTATTATAAATTGAGGACAATGTTTAAATAATTACGGTGTACTGACGGAGAAACGCAAATGACGCGATAACGTTCGTGATTTCCAAGAGACGAGATAATGATCAAACTATAAGTACGGTACTGGAATATCTAGATAAGATAATTTGTATGACAATATTAATATTATGACACTGGTATGCGCCGGACAAATAATCGGGGAGGATGTTGGTTCGGGATTCTCCGGTCTGTAAGGGAGAAAAAACGATGGGATTAATTTCACGGATTCTTAATACTAAAGTTAATTAAATGTTCTTTTCCCTCCCGAAGATTCCCCCCAGAGCTCTACACCGGTCAGGAATCAGGAAACGGAATCAGGTCAGGTCAAGAACACGCCCGAGCAGCGCCTCGTTATGCGTGAATTTCAGTAGTGTTTGTACACCGGGCAGCACCCCGTTACGTGTACGCTACTGCGGAAATACCCCGCTCCCTCGAAATGCGGAGGTGCCCGCAATTACGGGGGGAACGGAGCCAGGGATGAATACAGGGGACCGGTACGGGAATAGTAACCTGTGTACATCGGGCAGCACCCCGTTCTTGTACGTTACTGAGGGACTGGGGCACACGACGGAGCAGCGCCTCCACCTGTCGTGTGCTCCGGTATGGTATATCGCCGACGGACAGGAGCACCCGTGAAATCGGCGTATACCGCAGTGGAGGTACCCACTGCCGGTTGTCGTCGCTCGGAGCTCCGAGGCATGACTGACAATGAGTTAAAGCGCCGGCTCCGGAGGGGCTTTTATACTTCCGGAGCATGGGCGCGCGGGGTAGAGACGGCCGGGGCGGGCGCGGCGTTGCCAGTTCCTCGTTGGCATGGTAACCGCGGCTCTATTTCCTTCTCTCTTGCTCCCGGAATTTCGGTTTTTTACTACCGGCCGCGCCTCCCCGGCTGCCTCCGTTACAAAGTATTAATATCGCGAATGAGTAGTTTATTACATATCCGAAAAATACAAAAGTTTTAGTTTTATCGAAAAAAAGTTGACAAATTCAAGAAATTGATTTACAAAATTTAGGTACAGTTGCAACATGGCAGCGTTACGATGTCAACTATACAAAATGGGAGATGGATAAAGGGGGAGCGAGGAAACTCGCAAACCCGAGAGAATAGACGAAGGCGTAGGATTAAGATTTAGATATAAGGAGTAGATATAAGATTTTCAGATTGTAACCCTAAGGGGAAGTCAATAAAGATTATTATTACAGAAAAAGTAGATGTTAACACAAAACGAGACAAACTTAATTTTCACAAGAAATAAATGTGCTTTAAGTATGGTATATGAGGTCACAGACTTCTGCAAGCAAATACTTATTTGTAAAGTCAAAAGATACAATGTTTTGAAGAAATTTGACAGCTCTTTGAGACTTGACAATATCACATATTTTTAAATATGTTTTAAATTTACGTATACAGAGTGGGCCATTTCAATACATACACGGTAATATCTTCTCATGTATGGGCGATAGCGGAAAATGCCTCAGAAAAAAGTTGTGGGGTTTTAAGGGGGACATAAGATGGTGTCATTAATTTAACCTTGAATAGCTGCTGGAAGGTCACGTGAAGATCACCTTCAATGTTTTAAATGGAATCCCCTATTGTTTATTATACTATTTCATTCCAATAATTAATATGAACAACTTTTGCTTGAAACGTTTTTATTTGCCCAATACTTTTTGAGATATTTAAGAGAAAATTTGTAACTTTTTCAATGTTTAGCTTATGATATCTCGATAACTCTTTGTCGGAAGAAAAAGTAGTCCAGGACTTTTTGACTTGATTTGGTCTCAGGAATACGCTGTTGCAATAGTTCCAATTATTGAAAATTATTGTGTATTGTAACATACAAAATTAACATACACAAAAATTTTCAATAATTGAAAACAAAGCTCCCTCTATGCAGGAGCAAAATAATAAAACTGTCCGCATGTTTCAGGTTTACTCCATCAATTGAGTAATTTATTTATAATTTATTAAAAAACTTTTAAAAATTAGAAAAATAAAAATTTTACAAAGATATAAAAATAAAATTGAAAACTTTTAAGATTTCTATTCTTACTAGCTTAGATTTCAAGTGTGAAATTACTTTTGTCCATTCGTTGATCGTTGACTGTATGCGAAGTAATAATGCATAAAAAGATTTGACATCATCTTCAATGATTTTTATAAACGTTGACCCTTGCATTGCTTGTATTTTGACTATATGTTCCTCTAACAATAACAATATATCGTCAAGTTGTGTTAAAATTGGAATACGAGTATCTTTGTATGGCATTGTAATAAACAATGTGTGATCCCAGTCACTCATCATCTTCGTAAGTAATTGTTTATTAGTAAATTCCTTTGTAGCACCACTACTAATAATTTCATATCTGTAAATAAAGTATTTTATTCGATTATTTAAAACTTCTAAGTTATTGTAAAATTAAAATATTCTTAAAACTAATAATAGTAATTAATATTTTCATTTTAATATTAATAAAACATTGTAAGGAAACACTACATTTGCACTAGTAGCTCTAAATATATTGTATGTTTTTATACTAGTATTTATACAAATTGAAAAATATTTACTATGGCTGCATTCAGCATAAAAAGTTGCTTTGCAACAGTTGTAAAATTCGTAAATTTGATTCGAGTATGCTTGTAGGATGCCATCACATGTAGCGTAACTTGTGTAAAGTGTAAGATGCAAAACCCAATCACAAATCCGTTTAGCATTTCTGTTCAACTGTACAAGAGTTTAGTTACATTTATGCAGGTAATGCATGTGAAAGCACCCTTAGATTCTGCCATAATTAAGTGCATAAGCCAATTAGATTCAGAATTTTTACAACAGTTGCAAAGCAGCTATTTCTCCTGAACGTGACCTATGACATTGGTTCAGCTCCATTGTGGCAACATTTCTTTGTCATCACAAGCAGTGATACCAAAAGGGTTGCATTTTTCATACGTGTATGTACATATCCACTGAGTGTGTAAAGTGAGCACCCTACATTTTGAAAATTATAAGTTTTAAACTTGTTCCAGGTTATTCCACCTTAGTACCACATTGTTTCAAAAGGATAATATTTTATTCAAATCGGTTTGCTAATAAAATAAAATAAAACACTTTTTGCCAGCACCTTCTTTTTAAAAAATCAAAGATTTTCTTGTTGCTATAGATTGTTCTAGTTGTTCCAAACATTGTTCCAAAAGGATATTATTTTATTCAAATCTGTTTGCCAAAAAATAAAAAGAACTATGTATTTGTGGTGGCACCCTCTTTTTAAAAAATCAAAGATTTTCTTGTCGCTATAGATTCTTCTAGTTGTCCCAAACATTGTTCCAAAAGGACAATTCCGTAACTTGAGATCGAAGGCGGGATAATAAAAAGTAATTTTTTCTGACAGTTTTTCTCACCAAGAGTAAACATACGCTTCCGTTCTAATTGTAACCTTTTTATTCTGAGTTGTTCTAAGTGTTACGTCCGGTGGACTCCACGATTTCTTTCTTTCCTAAAATAGTACCGCGACCGTTTTCTGAACACAGTAACAAAACGAGAGGGTTGTCAACCCGGGAGGGCTCACAGCTGCAAGAGAAACAATCCGCCTTCTCTTTTCGCTATCTAACAATCCCCTTCCTTTTTACGACCTAACAATCCCCCTTTCTTTTTACGATCTAACAATCTTTACGATCTAACAATCTTTCCCCTTTTACGATCAAACAAACTTTTACAATCTAACAAATGTTTACGATTTAACAATCTTTCCCTTTCATGATTTAAAAAAAGCTCCTTTCTCCCCTATAAAACAGTCAAAACCCGCGATGTCAAGTGGAACCAGCTCTCCTGGATGATATAAATTTAGACATAAATCCCATTTATGTCATCATGTAATGACTTACAACCGCGTCCAAGCGAGGTAATTAAACTCGCGTTCTTTAACAAACGCTAGGAGGACTGGTACCCCTTTTTCACTAACAAACAGACGACAATCGGGCGCCACCGAACCGCCTCCGAAAATAGTTACAACACTTTCATCAACTCCCAACATCCCAACATCCAATTCACAATGGAGACCGAACAGAATTCCCAAATCTCCTTCCTGGATGTCCTGGTCCGTAGGAACGAAGACGGCACCCTAAGCCACAACGTCTACCGCAAACCAACGCACACGGACCGATACCTCCACGCAAACTCCCACCGTCACCCCGCCCAAAAGAATTCGGGGTAAATGTTTCCTTCAACTTAGCATCCGCCAATCAACTTCCGTTTGACCTTGATGTTGACCTTGACCCCCAAGGAGGTCAAGGTCATTGCCCATTCCCGTCGCTCATTAATTTGTTAAAAAGTTATGAAGAAAATAAGTTTGTATCTACAGAACAGTTAACCCGGTTTAAATATACAGGGTGTGTCCTAATACCCGTATGTCCCGTAGATGGTGGATAGACCGGGGCAAACTGAATAGAAAAGTATTATACCATTTTGCAAAATTCGCAATAGTTATCGAGAAAAAAATTTGAATGTCTGAGCGAAGAAAAGCGTAGACGGCGAGCAGGCCGGACTCGGCAGGCAACGGTGGGGCATCA
>NW_011966905.1:0-10329 GCF_000949405.1 Vollenhovia emeryi | reverse complement strand
GCGAATGAGGATACAGAATAGGGTAGGCAGGATTCGGAAGGCATTTAAGAAAATCGATCGATGAGCGGGAGGCGGAGCGACGCGCGAGATACTATGTTTATGTTTCGGGTCGCCCGTCGCTCGCGCTCGCTGCCGCGCTCGCCGTCCGCGCCGCGCTCCCCGCCGCGCCGAAAAAAGTTGTCAAAAAAACTCGCCGCTCGCTGCGTGACAACTTTTTTTCGGCGCGCCGCTCCACCTCTCGCTATTAGATGATGCCCCACCGTTGCCTGCCGAGTCCGGCCTGCCGCCTTCTACGCTCTCATTCGCTCAGACATTAAAATTAATTTCTCAATAACTATTGCGAATTTTGCAAAATGGTATAGGACTTTTCTATTCAGTTTGCCCCGGTCTATCTACCATTTACGGGATATACGAGTATTAGGACACACCCTGTATAATATAAACGAAGGTAAGAGATTGATGTCGCCAGTAAATAGTTAACAATCTTTGGAATGTTTAATCAACACAACTGGCATATTTATTGGTTGAATGTTATATCCAATACGTTTCGACTATCCGGATTGTGATCCTTCTCAAGTGGTTGGTAATATACTCAAATACTTAATTATATATGGTGTTCTACACTATGGAGAGACAAGAACAATAACTGTTTTTAAATGTTTTGTTACAAATCTTGGTGGATATTAATTAAATTTATCGAAGAACTTATACCAAAAATTCGTACGCCTTGCAACGCAAAATCAACACATCGAATTAAATTTGTTGTCGAATGATCCGTCAGTAGGACGCGTGTTGCGAAGCACCGATAACATTGTTCTTGTCTCTCCATAGTGTAGAACACTATATTTAATTAATTATTTGAGTATATTACCAACCACTTGAGAAGGACCACAATTCGGATGGTCGAAACGTAGTGGATGTAACATTCAACAAATAAAGCTTATGCCAGTTGTGTCGATTAAACATTCCAAAGATATAATATAAAGTTCTGTAGTTTTGTAATATTACATAACTAGTTTTGGTCAATCCTCAGCGTGACCGTTATAAAAATATTTTATATTATATTTCTACATAAATACATAGGCTCACAATGCCTTTTTTCAATGCCAATTTTCTGAGGCTTACGCAACATATCATCGTATATGATCCAGTTGGTACCATTACGTACCCAAGCAGTCTAATGTTCAACTGACTTTTTAGAATCTTGTCCATGACACATAACGCATCAAACATGGGTGTAATGCTTCTCATTTAATTGAATGGAAAGCGGTATATCATTCAAAGCGGTTATGATCAAAGTTTCGATAAACAACTGTGCACCGTATGATACATTTACAGAATGTTTCTCGCCACATTTACGACATCAAAATTTTGAAGCTTTTTCCTTCTCTATTGCATCAATAATTTTTGCGGAATCGTGTTTATTTAATATGTCTTCGTTTACAGGTAAAATGCTTTTTTAAAAATTTTAATATTTTGGCATTTTTGACAAGTACGTATTTTGGTATAGCTGTAATTTTCTGAGAATGTATATTCACTTAGATTGGCAATGTTTGATAAAGCATCTATTATGATAATATCAAGAATTATTGTATCTTGTAAAAAATGTGGGACAGTTTTTTAAATTTCTGCTTATTATTATGTGTGCAGTTATACGGAGAGAGAATTAATTATTTCGAACAGTTCCAACTATTATTATTGCGCCGTACTGCACTCATAAAAATAATATATATCAATAATACATATTGGATATATAATGCGAGTTAGTCACATGCAGCTATCCTCAAACGAGACGTCGCCTCGTTGAAAGGAAAGCTTGCCTCTTGCTTCTTCGACGGAACCGCGATAATTAATTATTTAGAACAGGTTCAAATAATTATCTCTCCGTATTACTGCACACGTAAAAATAATATACACACGTATCAATAATACATATTGGATACATAATGCGAGTCGCGTGCAGCTACTCTTGAAACAGGCCGCGAAAAGATCGTGGAAAGGCTAGCGCGGCACCGCATATAGTTCACCTATAGAGGAGAGTGTGCGCATGGCCCTGATCGATGTGTGCGGGTCACACGGATAGGGAAGGCATTAACGAAAGGCCACCTCGCATAATGTGGCCCCTCTCGCTTACATGACTCGCGAGGAGGATGGTAGAGCGCAGCGACTCCCACTACATTTCCTCACTACCGTTACTATGTATATGTCCCGCCAGTCCCCGCAGCCAGGTCGCGCTCCTACCGCTCTAGCGGCAATCCCCACTTTCGGTACCTCACCCACAGGTGGGAGTATGTGTGCGAGACCCGTTGTGTGCGAGTTACACGGACACGGACGACATTTCCGCCGGTGTGTGTACCTTAGCAATATCCATGTAATAAAATATTATGTCGTATCTATTTTAATACATACTAATACATACTAATACATACTAATACAATATTATAAGTGTAATATAGTTATTGTAAAAACAACATTACTTTTCTAAATTCTCCAAAAAATTCATATTAATTATTTTTCTTAACGTTGTGCCAGCATTCGGGGTCAAATCATATCCTGCAATGTTCGACATATTGTCCCAATGAATCTGTTGCAACGCTGAATTGCGAAAGATGGCTAATAATGGGACGTATTGCTGTGACAAAAAGAAATGCAAAAGATACATATAAAATAATAAATTAGTCAGAAAACAAAATATTAGATTAATGTGATATCTGCCTGGATGCCGAAAAAAAGTGTTAAAGATTTTATACCCGGGAAAAAATGTAGATCAAATTATGCAAAATTATATCCCATTATGTAGAATTATGTATAATAGAATTATATGTAATTAAATGTATCAAAATAATTGTTTATGCATGATTTAATCAAAAGGTTTATAACTTCATGTCAATTTATATACATATAATCTTGTACGAACATGTGTATTTATATATACCATAATCAGATCTGATTATATATAAACTTCGCAATGGATGAAAAAGCCATTATGTCTGCTTGGATCTAGTTATATAAAATTACAACAAATTTGATATAATTGTGCATTATGAGATAAAAGAAAGTATAGTGTTATACAAAATTCAAAATATTATATGTAATTATGTAGAATAGTGCTCGGAATTATTTGCACTTCTGGCCGGATTTTTGAGACAAACGCCTACTTATGTCCCCTTGCCGCGCGCACTCCAGCGACAATCAGTTTACTTCTCGATAGTGGGGCGCATTGAACTATAACTATACTGGAAGGAGCACTCCATTGTTGTCGTGCGGTCAGAGCTGTGCGAGAGAGATAGTTGAGTGGCGACCGTACTAGTCTTGTCTAACTACAGCAATCACGTGACTCGATATACTACACAGTCTGAAAACATTTGCTTTCGCAAATCTTAATCTCGATTTCAGTTTCGGTCTCGGATCGGTCTCGATCTTCTATCAGTGCAATCAAGGAATGACTTTATCATATTCCCGCCATCCTACAGACCCGTTCACGAGAATCTTACAATACACAGTTGTCACACGCACTATACATGTAATCAGAACCAATGTTTTCAGTCACAGTAGTTGACGTTAAACAGAGACAACACGGTCGCAACTCAACTATCTCTCTCTGACCGCTCGATCCTATGGAGGGGGTAGGCAGTGCTCCTTCCAGTATGGTTATAGTTCAATGGTAGGGCGTGTCTCAGGAGCGGCCCTGTCTCAAAAGCGCCATATTATCAGAGTATAACCAGTAGGGGCACTCGCTCTTTTGTTTCACGTTCGCGTCGATCCGTACTGCGCATCCGACATGTTTTTATAATGACCAATCACGGGATTTTTGTACGTGTGTTAGTGCAAAGTCGGTGTGACATTGAAAAATTCGCAGTGTTAACGAATAACGCGTAAATACTTTTATACGTTGGAGCAAGTAATTACATTAATTACTTTTATTAAAACAATTTTTTCATAGTGTTGTAAGTTTGAATGAGCCGCGCGGAATGAGAGAGAGAGTGAGAGTGAGAGAGTGCGTACATTCTCGATTGGTCGCGACGATCGATAGCGGTAGAGAGGAGAGAAGACAAGGCTGTAGAGATAAAGGCCTGGATGTGGAATTGGCCTATCTCATAAATCCCTTACTTGGACGGGATATGTAGTCAGGATATGTTGATAGGATAGACAGGATGGCTATGTGATGGTGCCCGGAAGAATGTCCGTTGCTCATGAAGGAACAAGCACAAAGGGAATTTGTGAGATAGGCCAATTCCACATCCAGGCCTTTATCTCTACAGCGGTGGTAGAGCGACGACTGTGGACCGGCGTGAGAGAACGTGTGCAATAAAGGACATTTGTATAAAAGGTCTACAGTGCTTAATTTACCACCACAGTAAATCAGAAGTGGGATCACGTTGCGACGACACGGATATTGCGGCCAAGAGAGGTGATAACGCGATATTTCGGACTGATTCGCGACGGAGATTCATGCAACGTGGCGACGCTACGATCTGGCCGAGTATTGAAACCTCATAGAGGACGAGCGGGCAAGAGAGCCGGAAACGCTCGAGGAAGAGGAATGCTGGCAGGTGTGGCAGGCGTAAGCGGTGAGCAGGGTAACTCTGGCGTACTTGCGGGCGGCAAGACGACGACGGATACGAGTGCTGGGAACGTTCAGGAGAAAGGATCGCCGGCAGATATGGCAGACACGGGCGACAATAACGGCGAGTTCGCGGGCGACCAATCAACGAACGACCACGGTCCGCGTTACTTTCGAGACGTGCATGAGGCACTCCCGAAATTTGATCCAGTGTCCGGGGATATTTCCATAAAGGACTGGATAAAGAAGATCGAAGAGTTTGGCATTCTGTATAGCTGGGACGATGTAGCCATCCGTCATTACGTGTTAGTGAAACTAACCGGTGTTGCAAAGAAATGGCGGGATAGTCTGCCCGCGCGAAACCTAACCTGGCAGGAGTGGAAGGAACTACTGACTGAAGCCTTTCCGTCGGACGATAGCGTCACGAAGAAGCGGTTGGAGGCGCAAGGTTACAAGCGGAAGACCGGACAACCCATGGTAGAGTATTACTACGAGAAATTGTCTCGCTGCAACAAGGCTCAAATGTCCGATGCCGAGACTATCGAGTGGTTAGTATTGGGTATCGAAAATATGAAGATTCGCGAATACATTGGTCCAGTAAGCAGGTATGATAGACCTAGTCAACTATTACCCGATTTGAAGAGTGCCGAGCGATTTATTCATGAACCAGAGAAACGGGGAAGTTCTGATAAAAAGGGATCACTTCAACAGGTCCGATGTTATAAATGTAAAGAAGATGGACATCAGGCTAACAAATGTCCGCAAGCGAAGGTAGTTGTCTGTTTCAAGTGCAGCGGCAAGGGACATTATGCGAAGGATTGCAAGTCTCGAGGCGAGGAGAGTACGAGCAAATCAGGGGCAAGTGATACGGCGACAACTTCGAAGGCGAGTACTAGCAAGACAGTGATGCAGATCACCGGATCGCAGACGCATACAAAATATTTCAAGGATGCGTACATTAACGACAAGTACGTGAAGAGCTACGTCGACATGGGAAGCAGTTGTGTGGCAATACGAGACGATATCGCCGAGAAGGAAGGATTCACGTATCTGGAGGGAGATTTCGAGCCACTGATGGGCTATGGACACGGAGAGGTGAAACCGAAGGGCTTATTTACGGCGAACTTGACGATCGATGGCGTGACGGCAAGGGTTTAAAATTCATGTTGTACCACGAGAGAGCCAAACGATTCCATTGATTGTTGGTCACCCGTACACGGAGGCGAGCCATGTGATGATGATGAGCAAACCAGGCGAGCTAAGGATTGGCACCGACGAGGCTGATCTTTTGCGAGTGGAACCGGAATCGAAGGGGAAAACCGTTCTATGGGCATCTGAGGCGACAGTTATTCCAAATAATTTCCTGGGACATGTTACGGTTAAGGGAGGTTTACGAGCATGCGACGTCAGTGTCGAAGGAAGGCTTCAAGAGGATGGACAACTAATACCGAGATGTTTGATAAGTACCGACGATGAGGGAAAATCGGTGCTGCCAATATTAAACTTGACGGGCAAGGATCTCAAGATCAGCGAGGGCGCTACAATCACGAGGGGCGACATCTCAACTCCTCACATCGAAGTGCCAAGGCAACGAGAAGTTAACAAGGAAGAAATCAAGTTCGAGGAGATAGACACCGACGCACCGAAAGAAGAGGCTCCTAAGATTCTCGGTGTAATTAATCAGTATAAGGGCTTAGTTGCTCGAGATATCCGACAGATCGGGTGCACGGACAAGTCTGAAATGAAGATTGAGCTGGAGAAGACGACGCCGGTACACTATAGGCCGTACCGAGTATCCCAACTAGAGCGAGAACGAGTTCGACGCATGATCGACGACCTGAAGGAAGCGGACATCATTGAGGAGAGCAACTCACCGTTCGCGAGTCCAGTGATACTCGTCCGGAAGAAGACTGGCGACATTCGTATGTGTATCGACTACCGAGGGGTAAATAAACAAACTGTTAAACAGCCGTTCCCAATGCCCAGAATCGACGACCAGATAGATCGTTTACAAGGTATGCGATATTTCACGACATTAGATTTGAGTAGCGGGTACTATCAGATTCCGATGGCGGAGGATTCGAAGTATATTACCGCATTTAGTACGACCGATGGTCATTTTCAATTTAAACGTATGCCCTTTGGCTTGTGTAATGCACCTGCGGTATTTCAGCGTCTAATTTACACTGTTCTCGGGAATCTTAGATATACGACCGCGATGGCATATTTAGATGATTTGATAATTCCGTCAAGGACTATCGATGAAGGGCTTGAGAAACTAAAGTCTGTGTTTAAGGCACTTGGAGAGGCGAACTTAACTTTGAACCTCGCGAAATGTTGTTTTCTAAAACAAAGGATTGATTACCTGGGATTTGAAATTACAATTGACGGGATATCCCCGGGGAAAAGAAAGATAGTAGCGATACGGGAGTTTCCGGTCCCGACGAACATAAAGGAGGTGCGCAGCTTTGTGGGTCTCGCGAGCTATTTTCGCAGATTTGTTAAAAACTTCGCTTTAATTGCTCGAGCGTTGACTGAATTATTGAAGAAGGACTGTAAATTCGAATGGGGAGTAGAGCAACAAAAAGCGTTCGATAGGATCAAAGATGAATTGACTCAAGGCCCGGTGCTGAGCGTATACGACCCGAACGCAGAGACCGAAGTCCATACCGATGCGTGTTCACTGGGGCTCGGGGGCGTTTTGCTGCAAAAACAAGAAGGGGGGAAATTACATCCGGTGTCGTATTTTAGCCGGAAAACGATGCGCGAAGAATCTAATTGTAAGTATCGCTCGTACGAGTTGGAAGCGTTAGCAATTGTGTGCACCTTGGAACGCTTTCGGGTGTATTTGCTTGGAATTAGATTCACTATAAGGACCGATTGTAACAGTCTTAAACTGTTGGCGACGAAACGAGATTTAAAACCGCGAATAGGACGTTTATTCGTTTGTCTGAATTTGATTATGCGATCGAGTATCAAAAGGGTGAGCAGAACTCCGTAGCGGACGCGTTAAGCCGAAACCCTGTAGGAGAGGCAGTAGAAACCGAGGTCGAAGGACTACCTGTATTAGGCATAGGAATAAGTACCGATTGGGTGGCGGCGATGCAACGAGCGAGTCCAGAAATTCTAGACGTACGCGGGAAATTAGAAGCAGGAGACGCGGAAACACACCAAAAGTTTACGATGTATAAGGCTAGAGTTTATCGAATTACGAAAGGTACGTGGCGATTGTATGTTCCGTACGAGTTACGATATGATATAGTTTCAGAAGTTCATAAAGCTCTTTGTCATATGGGGATCGATAAAACATTGGCGGCTGTAAAAGAAACGTATTACTTTCCAAAGATGCGAGACTTCGTGGCCAAGTATGTCGGGCGTTGTATCAACTGTATTTATTATAAGACGCCGACGGGAAAACCGGTAGGATATTTACATCCGTACGATAAGGGAAATCGAGCATTCGAAGTTATTCATTTAGATCATCTCGGACCATTTATATGTACTGAGAATGAGAATAATTATGTGATTGTGGCTGTCGATGGATTTAGCAAGTATTGTGTGTTAAGGGCTGTACGCAGCACAGGGACACAAGAAGCGATTGATTTCGTTAGGGAGTTTGCAGCTACTTACGGTCGACCTGTGAAAATTATCACTGATAGAGGCGTGGCATACACATCGCGCGACTTTGACACGCTTTGCGAAGACTTGTGCATTCAGCATGTAAAGGTGGCTACGGCAACGCCCCGTGCGAATGGACAGGTTGAGCGAATAAATAGGGTTATTACGAATAGCCTCGCGACCACCGTGAACGAAGATGGAGACGATTGGGACAAACGATTGCTAGATGTACAGTGGGCGATGAATAATACGGAGCATCGAGTAACGAAGCGTACTCCCTTCGAGATAGTGTATCGCCATAAGAGCAAGGGTGTTAGCGACAACCCTTTGACGGCCGAAATTATACGATTGAACGAGGAGTTAAATTTAGAAAGAGAAAAAGAACCGGTAGAGAATCTTCTCGAGAAGAATCGCGAAACTCAAAAGAAGCAATACGATAAGGGTAGGCGGGAGGCACCCGAGTTTAAGGAAGGCAGCTTAGTAATGGTTAGGAGTGATGCCCCAGGTACTGGGAAAAGTAGGAAGTTAGAACCTAAATATCGAGGACCTTATGAGATAGTCAAATCATTAGACAGGGATCGATATTTAATTCAAGATATCGAAGGCGAACAGCAATCGTCGCGATTGTATAAGGGAATCATTGCGGCTGATCGGCTGAAAATTATACCGACGTAATGTGTATGCCTTAAGATTAAGATATTTTGTTTGCGACATTTGGTTTATAATTTCGTGTGTGCTTTAAGGTTAAGATATTTGTTTGCGACATTTGGTTTATAGTTTCGTGTACACCCTAAGGTTAAGATATTTTGTTTGCAATGTTCAGGTTGTGATTTCGTGTACACTCTAAGATTAATATTTGTGTTATAGCGCTTCAGGGATACCAAAGTTGATTATTATTAATTTTATTAAGTCATTCAAGCGTTCATATTTGAGTTATGTTTTCCGAGAAGGTTTAATATTAATGTAAGCTGGAATGTATGATGCGAGTGACGAGGACGTCACCAAGCAGAATGGCCGAAGCTGTTGTAAGTTTGAATGAGCCGCGCGGAATGAGAGAGAGAGTGAGAGTGAGAGAGTGCTTACATCGATACTCTCGATCGGTCGCGACGATCGATAGCGGTAGAGAGGAGAGAAGACAAGATGGTGGTAGAGCGACGACTGTGGACCGGCTTGAGAGAACGTGTGCAATAAAGGACATTTGTATAAAAGGTCTACAGTGCTTAATTTACCACCACAATAGGCCATTTCCATTTACAATAAATAATGTATGCCAGTTCGTATGCGCCTTTCCTGGATACGATCCCGGAAAGGGTTCACTTTTAGCAGTTGATACACTGTTGGCGCTTATAAGAACATGGCGGAAAAGTGAGAACGCCCAGATCAAAGGTGCCGACAGAGAGTGCCCCTACTGGTTATACTGTGACTCTGGTGCAACCAGAACGAAACCTTAGAGCGGCCACGCCGGCAGGGCGGTTAACTTGTTACTGTTTCACTAGGCTATCTGAAATTTCAAGGATTGGATTTCCGGGAATTTCAAACTTCAAATCGCGAAAATCGAGACTCAAGAAAATGGCAAAATATCAAGAGAACATGATCAGCAAACAGGTGGCACTGTCAAAAATTACAAGAATTGAATTTCCGAGAATTTCCACATTGAAATCGCGAAAATCGAGAATCGAGAAAATGGCAAAGTATCAGGAGAACATGATCGGCCAAGAGGTGGCACTACATAGAGGGTGTCTCATTTTTAAAAGTTCACGCAAATATCTTAGACAATATGAAAGATACAGAAAAACGTTTCAAACAAAAGTTGTTTGGCTCGAAAGGGGATATAAGGTGGTGCCATTGACTTGACCTTGAATAGTCATTTGAAGGTCACGTAAAGGTTACCTTCAATTTTTTAACGGAACACCCTATTGTTTGTTATACCACCTTATTTTAATAACTAATATGAACAACTTTTGCCTGAAACATTTTTTATTTGCATTATACTTTTCGAGATATTAAAGAGCAAAATTTATGACTTTTTCAATGTTCAGCTCATGATATCTCGAAAAGTGTTAACCAAATCAGAAAACATTTCAGACAAAAGTTGTTTGGATCGAAGGGGTATTTAAGGTGGTACCATTAACTACCTCCACTAAGCT
>NW_011966904.1:46953-50264 GCF_000949405.1 Vollenhovia emeryi | reverse complement strand
CAACATATTTAAAAATAAAGCAAATCGGAGAGGAAGTCGCTTTTATGCATAATTACCCAAACTTTTTTTGTTAATAACTTTCTAACAAATAACGACCGCCGGCTAAAAACTTCTAAGAGTTACTCAGGAGGGTGACCTTGACAACATATGTCAAGGTCATCGGAAGGTGGGGTCTTTTTATGCACATTTTACCAATGTTTTTTTAATATATTTATTAAATTGTTTTTTAAAAAAACATTGACAATTTCGCACGGACACCTGCTGTGGGCTCGCATTGGCCGTTTCTCCTTACCTACCCTTTAATAAAATCATATTTTAAAGTATTGTTTATTGTGAATAGAATTTGAGTTTAATAAAATGTAAAAATTTTTTAGCTTGAAAGATTAAGTCGGAATGCGGCGTTGTCACGTTCCGTCGTCGATATCGCGTCAATTGATGTTCATAGCGCTTTCTTAATAATAATTACAAAACAAGCAAGCAAATCGTTTCAAAACTTCGCAGAGAACTTTTACATGTTTGAAAAACATGATACAAAAAATATAATTTTTAGCATTGGTTTTAATAGTTTGTGAATGATTTATTATTTGTCTCAGTTCCCGTAAGACCCTATGTTAAAATAGCAATATTAAATAATTAGTAACTTGTAAACGAGCAAATGAAAAGAGTTTCATACTGCAATTCTCGTATAATTTCTAGATTTCTAAACTGTTGTTCTAGAAACATATGGTCGAACGTTATCATGAAACAGTAATAACTCCACGTCTATTGAGCTGGCATTATTCATTATTCGTTCTTGAAACCTGTACGGCGATTCTGTGACTTGCTATCGATGGTTTTCGGTATCGTTAACCAACCAATGAAAGCTATGCTTTTAACGTCTTTGCTGTCGCTAGTTAATTTCGATACCGAAAAACATCGATAGCAAGTTACAGAATCCCGGTACTGGTAAAATCATTAAGGGGATGCTGGAGTGATTCTGCACTTTTGCACCTTTCTAACCTAAAAACTGTCAGTTCGCGGAAACATTTGTGTAATATACAAATTAAATGGCTTACGTGTACAGATCGAAAGCAGCTTGCTATTCCGGCCAAATGAAAGAACAATATGGCATCACTGAAACTAAGTTTGTAAGTCTAATAAAAAATAATAGTGAGCAACACACATACTACATGTACTGTATGTATGTGTTGCTCACTATTATTTTTTATTAGACTTACAAACTTAGTTTCAGTGATGTCATATTGTTCTTTAATTTAGCCGGAATAGCAAGCTGCTTTCGATCATCTGTACGCGTGCCATTTAATTTGTGTATTACACAAATCTTTCCACGAAACAGACAGTTTTATAATAAGTGCAAAAGGTGCAAAGTGCAGAATCACTCCAGCATCCCCTTAATGCCGGAAAATACTGTTCTCAGATGGAGGAAATGCACCAGCAATTACGCTTTAAGCAACCTGCAATATGCATATTGCTTTATGATAACGCTCGATCACATGTAAAGGACGAGGGGTGAGGGGCAAGGGGCGAGAGCCGAGCGTCGAGCGGCGAACGACGCGTGGCGAAGGGCGAGCGGTGAGGGGCGAGCGGGGAGTGTTTACTGAAGCTCGCCGCTCGCTGCGTGACTTTTTTTCGGCGCGTCGCTCCACCTTTCGCTATTAGATGATGCCCCACCGTTACCTGCCGAGTCCGGCCTGCCGCCGTCTACGCTGTCATTCGCTCAGACATTAAAATTAATTTCTCGATAACTATTGCGAATTTTGCAAAATGGTATAGGACTTTTCTATTCAGTTTGCCCCGGTATATCTGCCATTTACGGGTGATACGGGTATTAGGACACACCCTGTATAAAAGGTTCACATTAATATTCATTTAATTATTCATTTTTCTATCAATTGATATGTTTTCTATAATGCAAGAATTAAAACTTATTTGACAGATATCCTCGTAAGTAAGTTTGGTACTAAAGAAGAAAAAGAAATTAATTCTTCCATGAGTCGGTGGTTTTCGGGAGCACTTGATCGATGTAGAGGTCGCAAAGAAAGAGAAAATACGGATAAAACAAGTGCTAATTAAATATTATAAACAATTTGAAAAATGAAATTGTTTCATGTCGTTTCATTTATTATTTAATAATTTTGTTAAAAAATATGAATGTATTTAATTATATCTTCTATTATACTATTTATACATGCTTTACGTATGTGTATCCGCCCCTAAAAAAGTATAATAAATATAAACAACGATGAATATTTCTCGATCCTTTTTCAGATATAAATCAAATTGAAATTTAAACGCCAATTGTTAGGACCTAGGCAAGGTGGTGGCCATTATGTTGCTAAGTGAATTCATATACCTTTATTATTCCTACTGTATTATTCCTACCCTGTACTGCGCGTCGTTACTATCGGACATATAACACAGATTTTCCCCTAGGTAGGATCATATCGTCAGTGAATTCACGTGTTCTAAAAATCGCAGAGCGATTTTTTCAAATTATTTTAATTTAATTTTAATGCTATACTTAGCATTATAAATTTATCCTTTCCCCTATTGAATTAAAATTCTTATTGCGAAAATTATTACCCCAGCCAGGATTCGAACCTGGGACCTCCCTCAATCCGTGACGGGCGTCTTAACCAGCTCGACCACTGGGGCTGTGATAATACTATTCGCAATAACATGTATTTTACTTTGAAACGCTCTCTCGGCCGCGTGCGTATAAACAACGATGAGTATTTCTCGGTCCTTTTTCAGATATAAATCAAATTGAAATTTAAACGCCAATTGTTAGGACCTAGGCAAGGTGGTGGCCATTATATTGCTAAGTGAATCCATATACCGTATTATTCCTACCCTGTAAAATTAAATTAAAATAATTTGAAAAAATCGCTCTGCGATTTTAGAACACGTGAATTCACTGATGATAATGATCCTACCTAGGGGAAAATCTGTGTTATATGTCCGATAGTAACGGCGCGCAGTACAGGGTAGGAATAATACGGTATAAGGATTCACTGAGCAATATAATAACCACCACCTTGCCTAGGTCCTAACAATTGGCGTTTAAATTTCAATTTGGTTTATACAGGGTGAGTCTTTCCATATCCGACAACATTTTTGAGAAGGTAGAACGGATCGAGATGAATGGAAAAGTACTGTACCATTTTGCAATTTTCGTAATAGTTAACGAGTAATTAATTATTAAAAATCGTTGTCTTAGGCCAGCCTACCGCCCAATTCGAGCGCGTGGCAAGATGTGCGCATAGCAATATCGATCGCCAGGCGGTCACATCTTGCCACGCGCTCGAATT
>NW_011966904.1:19572-46458 GCF_000949405.1 Vollenhovia emeryi | reverse complement strand
TAAATATCTTATTAGACTAATTAAATGTACTTTTAATATTCATAATATTAATATTGTTATATTGGAAATTGGTACTCATATTTGATACTGTTACAGTATTGGAAATCGCTACAGATATTTAGTACTATTACTGTTTTGGAGATTGATACTTGTTTTTGGTACCGTTATAGTATTGAGAAACTGGTACTATATATATAACAATACTGGCATTCTGTACCAGTAGCGGGATTCTGTAACTCCTTAACGATGATAATCGTTATCGTAAGGTACCGATAATTGTCGCTTGCGCGATCGACGACTGCGATTGTAAGTGATTCTATAACATGGTCTTAACGATTTCAATCGATGCAAAAATCATTATAAACGTATCGAAATAACTCGATAGCTGTACAACGCTGCCAGATCTTAGACAGTTAAAATCTAGTAATTTTCAAGGGAATTTATGGATACAAACGACCGATAATTGTCGCTTGCGCGATCGACGACTGCGATTGTAAGTGATTCTATAACATCCCTGCTGAAAATACCCGATTCAAACCGATAGAAATCGCATTGATTTCTATAAAAATTAATCGGTTTCAATTCGATATCAATCGGGCCAATCGGGCACCGGATTGGTGGAAATGCAAGATCAATCGGATTCAATCCGTAATCTGATTCATTCCGGTATTTCCAGATAGAAATTGAAGCAGTAACAATCGGTTTCTATCGGATTTTCTGACGAAGTCTGTCAATCGTTATTAATACAACTTTTCCGGATTGACTTGAATCCGCGCCAATCGGTTCCAATCGGCGAATTTAAATCTGAATTGTCTATTGTTTTTAATACAACTTTTCCGGATTGACTTGAATCCGCGTCAATCGGTTCCAATCGGCGAACTTTTATCACGGGTTGAAACCGATAGACGCGGATCAAAATCTATCTGGAAATTCCTGATTGAACACGATTCAAATCTGACCCTATCCGCGTCAATCGGTATATGTATTCCGCATCAAGAATCCAGATTCATGCGGATTTAAAATTTTCAATCGGTTTTAATCGGGTATTTTCAACAGGGATGGTCTTAACGATTTCAATCGATGCAAAAATCGTTATAAACGTATCGGACCTTGGCGTTCTCGTTCGAAACTTTATTTACTCTAGTAGATCGTGTCAGATCGTAGGTCTCCTGCAATTTTCGAGAATTTGTTAAAAGTGCAACTATCCATCAAAATGTCACAAACCATGTAAGTACTATTATAATATCTAAATATAAAATATACATATGAAGAAATAAAAAGCCTGAGGTGCTCTTTGTTTCTTGCCTCATAACGGGTATATATACATTGTTTTACTATATTTTAATGTGTTTAATGTTTAATGTAATAATCTCTCGTGCTTTTTTACGGGTCATCTAATATAACAAGTTAACAAAGAAAAAAACAAAAAACACAAGGAACATGATTACACGGTGAAACAGTGAATAGAGGTTAGGAGACAAGTAACAAAGAGCACATCGCACAAATTAAGCTTAATGGGATGACTTTTATTTTACAGAAAAAAAACAAGAACTGCAAGAGCATCGCAGTTACAATTAATAAAAATGATAGATTTTTTCTACTTAAACAAGGTCTTGCAGAAGGAAAATTTCAGTCTATACATAGGAAAGAAGTAGTTCAGAAGAAGTGGATTGAATTAACAAACGATTTAAATTCCTTTCAAGGAGCAGAAAAACGGTCGAACAATGGCAAGTGGTATGAACAATTGTATGCACATTTAATATAAGCACAATAATATAAACACAAAACGAATTCTATTAATAACACATGGATTCATTTATTTATACAATATTTATTTATATTTATATATTTCAGGTCTAGAGGGATTTTAAAAGTCGCACTTCCATCAAAGCAAGAGATTTGAGGAAAGCAAAAGGGTTGACGGAGAATAAAACTATCGCGCAATCTGAACTAACAGAACTTGAGTTACGTGTAATTGGACTAATAGGAGCCGAATACGTCGAAGGTAGTAAAGACTGTGCAGACAGTATCCCTGAACAGGAGGTAATTTTCATAAATTTTTATAATTATATGTATCACATCGTATTCAATTCAATGGAAATAGTAATTGCCTTTTTACAATTAGTTTACTTATTTTTCCGTGCATATACAGCATTTGCTAGAGGAACTTGAACTTGGAAATAATTCTGTTTTATTAGCAACTCCGGAAGTAATAAGTGTATGCACAGATCTCTCACAAGAAATATCGCAAGATTCACAAAATTTAAATAGTGAGAAACTAATTATTTGTGTAACTAAAATTATAATAATATATCTTGTCAAATCTGTATAATTTATGTGTATAATTTATCAATTTGTAGAATCTATTTGTATTTTTTTTAAATTTACTTATTGCTATTATAAGAAAGATTCTTCAGAAGACTCTTTCTTCTAATAGCAATAAAGTAAATGGTAGAAAAATTAAATTACAAACAGATTCTACAAGTTGATGAAATAAAATACAGTTATAACACAATTAGTATGCATTTATAACAATATTAACATAATAATCGTAATTGGAATAGTAATTATATAGTGACATATACGGTGCAGTGAGAATAATAATAGGTAAATAAAAAAGTTTTTTAATTTTTTGTTACTTCGAAATTCGCTCTTTGATTTGTTTTAAACGACATGAAACATAAATATTATCGACGCTGCTAATTTTCAACACCAACATATTCAAAGTGCGATATATTTTTCTATTTGCAGCTAATTCCTTACATAATAGTGATGAGGACTTAATTCCCAATAACGACTCTTTACTAGATAATGACTTTTCATTAGAACATAACACAATAAATGAAGTAAAAGATCTTGATGCTACTGAGGATCTCACTGCCTGCGAATCCAGAAAGACTCCAAAGACTACTATTATTTCATCCTCTAAGTCAAATAGAAATACCCCGTATCAAATTCCAGTGTCTAGCCAATCAAGTAGTTCACAAAATAGTTATGCGTCCACTATATCGAAGAGAAGATGTAAGGCTCAAATCTTATTTTGTAGATTATAATTAAAAAAATTGTTTTCCGAAAAGATCTTTTATGTTTGTTTTTGATAAATTTTCAGTAACAGCTGCACATACAATTTTAATGATATCTTAATTATTGGAGCTAATCGAGTTACACAGGCTGGACAATTAAATTCATCGAGGCAGCACTTCCAACTTATTGCTCAGCAGCAGGCCGATGCTGAGTCGGTAAGAAAAAATCTTTAATTGACATAACATGTATGGTTTTTTAAAAACAAATTATATAATTAATTCATGTGAAATATGTATATAATGTTTGCATGCTAAATCAACCCAAGTTCAAGCAGAGGCTTCTAAAATAATGGCGCTTGCAATTACTGAAATTGCACATGCCATGCAGAAGTTTGCAGATTCTGCTGCTGTACTAGCCACTAATAATACCGAATGGATACGAGTTTTATAGAAAAACTTACAACAGTCGTAGAAAACCTGTTACCTACTTATCTCAATGAGTAATCTCTGTGATAGGTAATTATTTGATATACAGGGTGAGGCATTTAAAACTGTTTTTCAGAATATTTGGAAAAATACAAATCGGATTTAAAAAAAGTTGCAATAAAAGTTGTTCACCTCGAAGAGGGACATCCATTAACATAAAGCTCGACCCCCTGCACCACCCCCGGGGGCGAGAGGGGGGTGACTTTGAAATCTTAGATAGAAACCCCTATTTTTTATTGCAGATTTGGATTCTCCGTGAAAAAATATGTAACTTTTGTATGAGAAATTTTTTTCGTTTCATGATAGATGGCGCTGTAATCGGCAAAAATGAAAATGAGTTGAAAATTGTTGAAAAATGGTAATATCTCAAAAAAATACAGATTAGGAACATCAAAGTAAATTTTTTGATATTTTTGAAAACGCTATCATGTGACACCGTCTACCTTCCTGCAATGCATTCTTAAACTACTTTTAGCTTTACCGAGGAACAACGACGTGGACGTAGTAGTAATTTGTTCCCTTCGGGGTGCTTGATTACTGTGAGTCCCCTTGCCTCTCACAAGTGTTTCATTGAAGCAAATGTTCGAAAAGCAAAGTGGTCAGACTGTTCATTTTACTTCAATGATTCGGACTGTAAACGTCTCTTCTCAATTGTTCCACGATGTTAACGATTGTAGAGAGAGTAGATATCAATTCCTCGTACTTGGAGGCTCATAGAAATGTTGAAGAAGCTCGTCAAAGGTATGCTAATCTGTTCCCTGATAGGAATGTTCCTTCTGCAATGACTTTTCGCAGTATTGTCCAACTGTTTACTGAAACTGGAAGTGTTAAACCTAGAGAAAGAGTCCGACCGCGGCCTGTGACAAACGAAAATAACACAGTGAATGTTTTAGCTGCAGTTGCTGCAAATCCTCACATTAGTTCTAGGCAAATTACGCGAGGTTCAGGAATTTCTCAAAGAAGTGTTCTACGCATACTGCATGAACACAAATTTCATCCATTTCATTTAGGGTAAAGGCGGATATTATGGCCATAGTTTTGATTTGAGGTCATAATTTTCAAACCGCTGGTTTTTTATTTTGTAACTTTCTGAAATTCTAGTGTATTTAATAAGCTTTGATGACAAATTGTTTTGATCAATTAAAATCTATCCATATTCGAAGAAAAAAAAAGAATCTGAAAGTATGCGTTTTGGCCATATTAAACGTGGGGTGGATAATATGGCCAACTATAAAAAAAGTGTACAAAACAGTAATATTTTGCAAAAGTGAGGTATTTACTTTAATCGTAAAGTATTACTTTAATCGTACAGAACATAAACTTTGAAATATTTTAAACATACGAGTACACATTTAAGAAATGTATATGTGTATGTCCACTCTCTCTACGTAACGCCATGCTCTCACAATTTATTAATAAATTGTGAGAAATAACTATTTTCTTTCTTCGCTGTTATCACTCTCAGCACTGGCGTACACTACACTCTGTTGTACTCGCTGGCCATAGTAGCTACCTTTGTCGCCGGCCATATTAGCCGCCGAGCATACATTTAATAATGTGCATTATAATTATCAAAATAATGGGCAAAGCACGATAAATTTATTATAAAAATATAGCCAAGTTTCAGGTTTTGAAATGTGTAATGAGAAAAGCCAAAATTATTTTGTTTTAATTTGAAAATCTTACTTAGTTGGAAGTGCCATGTCTCACTTTGACGTGTATATTTTGATGGTTATGGAGAACAATGAAGCACGAAACCACAAATAACAACAAAATAGAGAGATTTTTGTTACCAAACTTCAAGAATAGCTACAATAATTGGTTTTTATACATTATCGATGTTTATCAATGTTTAGAATATTTAATACGGGCGTTGTGGCCATATTACCCGCCTGGCCATAATGCCCGCCTTTACCCTATCGCTGCATCAAGAATTGCATGGTGACGATTTTCAAAATCGCTTGAATTTTTGCAACTGGATACAGGAACAACTGGCAGTCAATGATAATTTCATTTCACAGATACTTTTCTCTGATGAATCAAATTTTACGAATCGTGGTCAAGTGAATCGACATAATATACATTATTGGTCAGTGGAGAATCCCCATTGGTTAAGGCAAGTTGAACATCAACGTCCGTGGAGTGTCAACGTTTGGTGCAGTATTTTAGGTACTCAGGCCCATACTTCATAGAAGGTAATCTGAATGGTCAAATGTACAGCGACTTTTTAGATAATGTTTTACCCATACTAATGGAAGATGTTCCACTTCAAACAAGAATGGATATGTGGTTTCAACACGATGGATGCCCAGCGCATTATTCACAAATATCTCAAGAAGTTTTGAATCGAAAAAAACTATCCGGGTCGATGGATTGGACGAGGAGATCCTCAAAATTGGCCCGCACGTTCACCCGATTTGACTTCTGCCGATTTTTTCCTGTGGGGAAGGCTAAAAGAGAGAGTTTACATGGATGTACCAACAACCCCAGAAAATATGCAGCAGCGAATTATCAATGAATGTGCAAACATTAGCGCAGAGACACTTATAAATGTCGGATTTCAGACACTTTCAGACACAGAGTTGCAATGTGCATTAGAAACAACGGACATCATTTCGAACATTTGCTTCAATGAAACACTTGTGAGAGGCAAGGGGACTCACAGTAATCAAGCACCCCGAGATAGTGAGAGGCAAGGGGACTCACAGTAATCAAGCACCCCGAAGGGAACAAATTACTACTACGTCCACGTCGTTGTTCCTGGGTAAAGCTAAAAGTAGTCTAAGAATGCATTGCAGGAGGGTAGACGGTGTCACATGATAGCATTTTCAAAAATATCAAAAAACTTACTTTGATGTTCCTAATCTGATGTGTATTTTTTTTAGATATTCCATTTTTCAACAATTTTCAACTAATTTTCATTTTTGCCGATTACAGCGCCATCATGAAACGAAAAAAATGTCTCATACAAAAGTTACATATTTTTTCAAGGAGAATCCAAATCTGCAATAAAAGATAGGGGATTCTATTTAAGATTTCAAAGTCACCCCCCTCCCGCCCCCGGGGGTGGTGCAGGGGGGTCGAGCTTTATGTTAATGGATGACCCTCTTCAAGGTGAACAACTTTTATTGCAACTTTTTTTTAATCCGATTTGTATTTTTCCAAATATTCTGAAAAACAGTTTTAAATGCCTCACCCTGTATACCTCTTTATTTTATATAAATAATATTGTTCTTTAACTATTACTACATTTTAATATATTTTTTCTTTTCTGACCACAAGCAGGTCCTAGAAAATTCGAAGAAATGCTGTAACTACTTTTTCGCCAAATGTGATTCGCGCTACCATATACATATTATATTTTTATACCAGTTCTATCTAATATAAATCTAATATATATTAAAATGTTGTTGGTAATGTTTTTGTTCACCAGTAATTAAATCAATAATCAATCCATTGTTTCGACATAACTGGCTATATTTAATTTTTCAAAATAACGACGTTTCGACTGCAAATCGCAGTCCTCTTCAGGTTAGTTTAAGAGACAAGCATTTACGGATAACAAGTTATTGTGGCAGCAATAAGTCTTATCTATAACATTATAATTATAAATTAGTTTTTTTCAATATATGTTTAATGTCTTTGTAAAACGCACGCAATGTTTATGAATCTATTGTAAGGTTTTTGTATTGGCTTAACTGTAGGACTAATTATCTTTTAGAATATAAATTGAAAATGTCTTTCTAACTCACACGTAATGTTCATCAATTAATTAATTCGGTTCTTTGGATTCGAGTAACAAGCAGGATCCATATGTCCGTACATCTGAGAGTATATCGAGACGATCACAGCGCACACTTCCGTGGTTTAGACTGTAATGGCAAGGGGGAGAGCACGAACGGACGTTAATGTTTATAAAATTCGTATTATCTTATCATATATCTTGGAAAGGTTGTCTGTGTCGTTCTGTAAATTAATAGACTTGTTTTCTTTCTTTATGAAGATCATTTCAGCGATTTCTCGTTTCTTTGTGTGTTTCTCCGTATGTAATATTTTAGTGTTCAACCAATTAAAATCATGATGTAGAGTTTCACGGTGTTTGCTGACCACTGAGTGTGCACTATGCTCTCTCTTGATATTGGCCTCATGTTCTTTTATACGTGTTTTTAGGTGTCGTTTCGTTTGTCCTACATAACAAGCGTCACAATCCTTACATTCAATTTTGTATATCAATTCTTTTTGGTTGAGTTTGTCGAGAGGATCTTCTATGAGCGAATTATCTTGTTATGAAGGAGTTGGCATCCAGAGGCGAAATAGAACAGGACGCGCTCATTCAGTACGTGATAGATGGCATACAAGACGACATGCAGAATAAAATTATACTGTTTGGAACGAAGAATCAACGAGATTTTAAGGAACGTCTTAAAATATACGAGGACATTCGTCGGAAGGGGCGTGACCAGATGAAGAACAGTAAGGGAAAGGACGACGCCACGAGACGAGCTAATTCAGGGAAGAGGACAGTGGATGTGTCAAAAGGGACAACGGATGCATCAAAGAAGACAACCGAGAGGAAGGACGCGAAGTCAGACGTACGTTGCTATAACTGCGGGGCGAAAGGACACATTTCTAAGGACTGCGGTAACAAATCATTAGGTAAACGTTGTTTTAAGTGCCAGGCTTTTGGACATACGGCGGCTGAATGCGAAAAAAAAGGTGAGACTAAAGAATCGGCATCGGTTCAAACGTGCGATTTGGCTAATAATATTGCTGGTACATCTAAAGTCAATATGTGTAAAGATATAGTCGTTAATAACGTACGCGTAAAAGCTTTAATCGATACAGGTAGCCAGGTTACTGTATTACGCGAAGATATATTCATTGATACCGAGTTGCCAATGAGCCAGTTACGTAACACTGATACTCTGTTGATTGGTTTTGGTAAGAACGAGACGCGACCATTGGGTTACTTTCAGACTATTGTTCAAATTGATGGCGGGGAATTTCCAAGTACCGTTTATGTCGTACCTACGAGTTTAATGAGCGTGGGAGTTGTAGTCGGTTGCGATATTTTGAGTTCGGCAGAAGTAAAGATTGATACAGAGGGTATCCAGATACGCAAAATTCCGCTTGTTAAGTTCTTAACGCAAATTCGGATAAATGACGAACAAATAGATGTAGGACATGTCGAAGATGTAAAAATGCGCGAACGACTGGAAAACTTAATTGTGTCGTATGTACCTAAGGAAACTAAGACGACTGATATAAAAATGCGTTTAGTACTTAAGGATGAAACTCCGATTTGTCAAAAACCGCGTAGATTACCGGTACCTGAGCGAGACGTTGTAAGCAAACAAGTCGATGACTGGATCAGAGAAGGAGTTATACATAGAACCGTGTTCGTCTGAGTATGCAAGTCCCGTTGTAGTCGTGAAGAAAAAAGACGGAGGTCATCGCGTTTGTATTGATTTTCGTAAAATAAATAGAGTTGTTGAGAAAGATAAATATCCGCTACCTTTAATCGAGGAAATATTAGATGAACTACAAGGCGGATCTGTTTTTAGTTCAATTGATTTGAAGTGTGGATTCTTTCATGTAACGGTCGAGACGAACAGTAGAAAATATACGGCATTTGTTACTCATGACGGTCAATACCAATTTATAAAGATGCCATTCGGGATATGTAACGCGCCAGCAGTATTTCAACGGTTTATTAACCATATCTTTCGCGGATTAGCTAGAACATATTTAGATGACTTGATTATTGCTGCTCCAAATGAACAGGAGTGCTTGACACGCTTGGAAAAGGTATTAGAGGTTGCCAGTGAGTACGGTCTCAATATTAATTTTAAGAAATGTAAATTTCTACAAAGACGGATAGAATTCTTAGGGCATGTAATAGAAGCGGGTAAAGTTTATCCATCCGAAGATAAAATAAAAGCCGTAGCTAGCTTTCCGAAACCTCAGAGACTAAAAGACGTGCAAAGTTTTTTGGGGTTGTCCGGATATTTTCGCAAATTTATTCCCCATTTTTCTGTCATAGCAAAGCCTTTAAGCGATCTACTTAAAAAGGACGAAAAGTTTCGATTTGATGACGAACAAAGGAGAGCATTTCTCGAGTTGAAAAGAGCTCTGACTGATAGTCCTGTTTTAAATATATATAACCCGAATTACGAAACCGAGGTGCATACTGACGCTTCTAAATATGGATATGGAGCTGTACTAATGCAAAGATCTCCTATTGACGGAAACCTACATCCGGTGTATTATATGAGCCATAAAACGAAACCCGAAGAGGAAAAGTATAGTAGTTACGAGCTCGAAGCGCTCGCCGTGGTAAAAGCACTGGAGAAAAGGATCTATTTGCTAGGGATTAGATTTAAAATAGTGACCGATTGCGCCGCCTTTCAGCGAACAATAAACAAGCAAGACTTGATACCTCGAATTGCTAGATGGGTACTCTTTTTGGAGGATTTTAATTATATGATCGAACATCGGTCTGGGACGCGAATGCGACATGTCGACGCGCTTAGTAGATATGCGGTTACATTGATAAGTAAAAGCTTTATAATACCTAGAATATCGAAAGGGCAAGAAGAAGACGGAGAATGTAAAGCGATTATAGAAATTTTGAAGGAGAAAGCTTACGGAAATTATTGTATGCGCAATGGGTTGTTGTATAAGTTTGTGGATGGCCGAGAGTTGTTAGTAATTCCAAAGGATATAGAAACTGACATAATACAGACAGCTCATCAGAAGGGACATTTTGCGACTAAACGAACCGAGGAAATAATTAGCCAAGATTATTTTATATCGGATCTTCGATGTAAGGTTGAACGATACATCGGAAACTGTGTTCCTTGTATTATGATGAACCGAAAAGAAGGAAAGCAAGAAGGTTTCTTGCATCCACTTAACAAGGACAGCGTTCCGTTACATACTTATCACGTGGATCACTTGGGTCCTCTAGAAACGACTAGTAAACGTTATAATCATATTTTTGCTGTAATAGATAGTTTTAGTAAATTCGTTTGGCTACATCCTACAAAATCGACGACGACGCGTGAAGTCTTAGATAAGTTAAACTTACAAAAGAGTGTTTTTGGAAATCCTGTTCAGATTGTGTCTGACAAAGGGTCGGCGTTTACGTCGCACGAGTTCGCAGAGTATTGTACAAGCGAAAATATAAAACATGTGACTGTCACTACTGGGCTTCCCAGAGCCAACAGACAAATCGAGCGATTAAATAGGACCATTATACCCGTACTTGCGAAACTTTCAATCGATGACCCTACTAAGTGGTATAAGTTCATCCCAAGATTACAAAGTATACTAAATTCGACGTGGCAGCGTAGTATAGGAATGACTCCGTTCCAATTGTTATTCGGCGTAAAGATGCGCGATAAAGAGGATATCTTTTTAAAAGAGTTGGTCGAAAAGGAATTTGTACTTCAATTCGATGAGGATCGTGAGAACCTGCGTAGAAAAGCAAAGGAACAACTTTTAAAAGTACAGGAAGAAAATCGTAAAACATACGATCGCAAACGGAAAAAAGCGTCTCAATATAAGATTGGCGATTTAGTGGCGATAAAGCGTACCTAAATGGGTCCAGGGCGTAAATTAAGGGCAACATATTTAGGACCATATCGTGTCATTAAGACTAAAACAAATAACACTTATGATGTCGAGAAGGTAGGATTAAATGAAGGACCGATGGCGACATCAACATGTGCCGAATTTATGAAACCGTGGTCAACCGGTCAGCGTTCATCCTGGTCGGATGAATAGCAGGACGGCCGTGTAGGTATAAAGGCGTAGATTTAAGTAAAACTGTTCGTTATTTTAAGTTTGGCGTGCGGTGAGAGAGGCGCGTGAAGCGCCGCTCGCGTGTATTAGCGGCATGGCGAAAAGAGACAGAGGAATGAGTGCGAGCGCGTGCTAGAGAGAGAGAAAGCGGACACGAGAGTCAGTCGTCGCTAGCCATTGCGAGTAGGCACAAGCAGAGACCTCGATGTAATAAGTTAAGTTCCGAAATAAAGAGTTGTGATATTCCTACATATATGTAAGATTTATTTCAGCTCTGTTTAAAGTTCTTTGATACAATAATAAAGAATTTATGTATTAGAACAAATGTAAGGTATATAATGTATAAATTATAAACTGATAATATAAACTAAAAAATACTATATTATAAACTAATAAAAGCTTTCCGCGCGCGGTATATTATGTATAAAAAATTAAAATAACAATTACCAATAAGATACGTATGTCGTTCACCACGATTATATGCGCGTATCACTTGTCGAGCAGCAGAGGCATTCCATATACATACATATATGAATCGTGCCGTGCTCCGGGGTATCTTGCATTTACATTCAGTATTTTTAAATTTGGGTCACATATCTGTAAGAGATCAATCATTGAATGTAATTAGTCATTAATACATTAAACACATTGTAAGAAGTTTATAATAATTCAAATATTTACCATTTGCACATTCAGCGAAGGATACCCATGATGATTAATATAGGCTTCTTCATGGTCTTTAGGACCAAGAATTGCTAAGAATTGCTGAGTGCAGTCAATCGCTCCGATAGCTCCTTCAAATGGCTGACGTGCATTTTGAAATTGCATCCTCGCTAGCTGTCTGGCTCCTGGAGTTATGGGGAATTGTACCCACTAGCTGCGTTCGGCAAAAAAATCTGAGATGCGAGCGAGCAGATGTCGAGCTTGAATCACGTGATCTCCGAGCAAGCCGAGCACTAATCTCAATGCTGAACGATTTCAGAGCTCTCAGAGCTGGTTAAGGACGTTCATCGGCTGTAATTATTATGGTATTGTTTCAAGTTTTAGAAATCAGGATTTTTATGTCAACTAATTTTAGTTTGTAATTTGATTTTGTCTATATATCGTTTTTCACTCTTTTATTTTAGAATTGTTAGCGTTTCTGATTGAATGAGATGAGGTTAGGTTAAGTTGGATATACGATGGAAGACAACTATACGATTTGTGTTATGTTAAATTTTGCTCGAGATGTATTTTTTGAAGATAGCGATGATGAAAAGGAAACTTTAAGTATTCCAAAAGTTCAGTAACAAAGAATTTACCTTTTTTATTATGTAAATATTTTTCCCCGTCAATATCCAATATCTCAAATATTCCTCCATCTCCAATATTTTTGGAATAACATAATTCAACATTCTTTGAAGACATTATTAGACGTTAAATCCTGTTGTGCGCTAAATCTTACAATAACCTAGAACAGACAGGCCTAGTCTACATCGAACAGGCTCTAACCTCACTTAAGCTGCGGTCAAGCTGCCGCTACAAATGCTTCCAAGTGTTTCTTTCTTCTTCTATCTTTATTGAAAGAGAGGAGTAGAAAAATACTTCGAAGTATTTGTAGCGGCAGCTTGACTGTGGCCTTAACCAACATACCTTTTCGCGCGCAAAACAAGCATCTCCTCTGTGAGCTCGGTCTTTGAATTCAGAGCGAATCGAGGAGCTCGATTTGCTCTGAAACTACTAATGCCGAACACAGATGAGATGACACAGAGTAAAAAGATGTGCATTTCCGAACGATTTGAGAGGTAAAAGAGCACTCTGACGGCTCGGATTTGCAATACCGAACGCAGCTAGTGTCTGAATATCAAATCATTGATCGCATCTGTCACTTTATGTATACATCTGCTAATCGATGTCTGGCTCATAGAAATGCCCCACTGCTCACCCACAGGGCGTTGAAAGCAGCCGGTTGCGTAAAATCTCACTGCCGCTAATATCTATACATATAAAATATATGTATGAAATGTACATACATATGAATAAATATACGAATACCATAAACAAATTAAGATATATTATAAAACACAAATATATGGTTACAAGTTTTCTTACTTGCTTTTCTGTCGACAGCCCGGTAATCCTTGTCCTCTGCAAACGAGGTTCTAACATATCGACAAGATCAAACATTAAATCCGGTGTTAGGCGGTACAGCTCTCTAAATTCGTTGTGCGTCAAATCAAACGGATCTTCTGTTATTCGCAGCACTTGTCGTTGTGCCCTTCGTTCAAGGCGTTGGATACGATCTTCCATATCCATTAAATCTAACGCAAGATAGCCGAGAGCCATCCTAAAATAAAAAATTAAGACCTTATTTTATTAGAGAAACCAAATCTTGTTATATTGTGACATTTAAAACCACGGACTTAGAAGAAAATACATAGAAGAAAATTTTTTCTTAAACCAATATTTAAACAGCATAGGTAGATTAATTTCTACCACTTAAATATTATTGTAACAGTTCGAAATATAATAATAGGAGTATTCAGATAAAAGAGTTCAGATAAAAGTTAAGTTGAGTTTAACGGTTTCACAAGTTATGTCGGGTTAAAAGCAGCTTGGAAACCAATCAAGTGTTGAGAAATACTGCTTTTAACCCCACATAACCTGTCAAACCGTTGAACTTAACTTAATTTCTTTTATCTGAATACCCCTATTGTATACATATATACAAATTATTAAGATAAAAGTTCAAGGAACGTGGAAGTATATATACTTACTTTTAATCCGTATTACCGTTTACCGTACCTTACACGTATGCATATATTTCATACACACTTATCACAAACTATCGTTAACGGCTTAGCGAGACCTCCAGTATCGATCGCAAAAGTATCAATACGGCATCGACACTTTTCGAATTTTAACGATTTCAATTATCGAGATTTGTCGATAATTGGTAGTTGCAGAATAACATTTAGCGATAATCATCGACATCGATAGTTAACGACAGCGATATTCGTCGTTAATGAGTTACAGAATCCCGCTACAGAATAGTACTGTAATTTGAGTCTTGGCCCAATTCTATCATCCCAGTATTTCACCAGTATCACACCAGTATAATATTGGCATCTAGTACAGTGCCAATACTCATTGTCAGTACTAGAAACCGGTACTAGACCATTATTTTGCCGGTAGCCATTTCCCACATGGGTGTTCTTTCCCGAACGCTACCGATCCATCTCCTCTAACAAGATTTATAAAAAATCTCTCAAAAAAATTAAAAAATTATAAAGACGTTTGCAAAACTCTTGTTTACCGCCATCAACAGGAAATGCTTTAAATGGAACAATTGCAATATTTTTCACTGTTTTTCTTTGCTTAAAAATGTAATATTGTTACAATCGGAAATAACACATATTTTCATATTATTTCAAAGTTTTTAAAATTAAAAGCTGATGTACAATAAGAATATGTTTTGGAATTTCTGTTGAATTATTTGGAAATCAGATTGAAGTTAATAATTTTATTTGTACTTCTTTTATTGAAAATTGATCTAATTTTTTAAAAGTAGTTTCTTTATTTGTATACGATTCAAAACCATATGCTGTATGCCAAAGTTGTAAAACTTTATGTAAAATATTTAGGATACAAAAAATCATAAAATTGTCGATTAGTTTTATTATCAAATGTGTCAAATTATTTTTATTTCTACTTGGTGTTTGAATATATTGAATATATTGAATATATTGAATATATTTGTATTCTTTTGTAAATTAGTGTGCAATAAAATTAATGAGAGTACATTTTATTTTTAGAAATATCCTTTCCTCAAATATTTTAAATTTACATATTTTAATGTCAAAATATTAACACAAACATTTACGTATTAATACTGTCATGTACTTTAGATTACTGTAAATAATGTTAAAATTTAAATGTTCTTGTGTTGAAATTTTAACATTAAAAAATGTTATATTTGTCAGAATTATTTTCAATATATGTTAAAACTTACATATTTTTTAAGTTAAAAATTAACATTTCATACATGTTATTGTAATTAATAAAAATAAAAAAGCAGAGGTAACTGAAGAATCATGTTAAGATATACCAATTTCTCATTCACTTCAGACGAACCAAAATGTAACATTGATATTTCTAAACAATTATTTTAACTACTCTAATTTGTAACTATGCATACAATTTACTGATCCTGCCTGTTTTTATTACAACACACTCTATATTAAAAGAACAAACATAAATGTGAAGTATAAAGTTAATTAATTAACATTTATTATTTGTTAACAAGTAACACGCGAGAAATGGTATTTAATTTTAAAATTTAGAGTGGACTTTTTGGGACATGTGAAAAATGTTAAAAATAACATTTCATTTTTTTACTGTGTATGTGTAACATAGTCAAAATGCTAATTTTTAACATTTTGTCTGTCCTTCCCTTTTCCGATCTTGGATTCAACAGGGGCTTTAACTCGGATTAGGAGTACAAAATAATGACTCTTCATCGTACAACAAACTTAGCAATACAACTGTAGCAATAAACAAGACGGTTATGCTATAACATATACGTTTTTATATTTTGGTCTAAAATATCGAAATTTCAAGCTCAGGTTCATATATCACATGATGTCGGCAGAACATAAACAGGAATATAACAAAGCTTAATAACATATTTAGACAGCAGATTGGCGGCAGAAATCGAACAGATCCTGCTCACGCAACGTGGCGATGGATTGCAGCAGAAACCGAGCAGAATTTGCTGACATAACTTGTCGGCAGATTAGTGGCAAACTTCGTTGTTTGTTGGCGATTTATATTGTAACAATCCCGCTAAATAGACGTGCGCATGACACTTCCTCGTAAGAAGAAAATACCACACGCGGTATTATAAATTAACACATCTACATAAGATTCTTTGATCATCTTTCTAGTAGAGCTCTCGATTGGATATGTGTTTTAAGATTCACGTGTACACGTAATCCGTGTACACGGATTTAAGATACCTTCAATCACGTGTACCTGTGTACGTGACACGTGTATGTACATGCATAGTCGTCTATGTGACACGTGTATTCGAATGTTCGTGTATGTGACACTCCAATATCCGTGAATGTGTGATACGTGTAAACGTGTGCAAATATTTATTAAAATTTGTTGAAAGATCTCTATTTCTGCATATGTTGTTCGACATATGTATACGCATAATTCCCAAATTCCAAGTTTTATCCCAATTTTGTCACACAATTCTCTAAATATTTCCCTACTGAGGTATATACGGCTACACGTTTACATATGTCACATACACGGATATTCGTGAAAACGTATAACGTTCACGGATATTCGTGAAACGGTATCACGTTCACGGATATTCGTGAACACGTGTCACATTCACGTGTTCACGGATTCACGTAAATGAAGATTCTTTAAATTCGTGTACACGGGTTAAAACACGGATAAGTTAAATACGGATTACACGTGTAGTCTAGTACACGTAGTACTAGGGAGCTCTACTTTCTAGTACTGAAGTGAACTCTCTTGTCTACGAGTGTGTAGAAACCTTACTGGAAACTTCACTACTTATTAGTTTTATGCATTTTTGTAATAAAAAGAACGAAAAAGAAAGAAATAGAAACGGCGATTCTGCCCAGTTTCTCCTGCCAATCTGCCATCAAACTGCGACGCGCAGTTCCTGCTCGGTTTCTGCCCACAATCTGTTAACAACATATATGTTTTATAAACTCTGTTGCCAGAACAAAAGCCAAATGCGGTCACAAATAGCTATGGTTTTGGTGTAAGTTTCTGATTGAATCTGATGCCAATTTGCATAATCTTAATGATGCTACGTGTGTTTTTACTGACCTGTGGACTCGTGTGGACACAATAGCAAGAGTAACAGAAAGACTGGTGAAAGAAAACTATTCCCAGATACATGCCAAAGTACTGAAGCCATATTGTATCCTGAAAATAATCATTCATATAGATTTCTCAACATTGAGACCCACAAATTCGTATTATAATCGTATTCTTAAACTCATTAACAAATAATATAGCATTTTGTTAAATGTCTTTACCATATTGTCAGTGTCTGTCCCAAACATAGAAGAAACTAGGACAACTGATCCAAAAGATCATCTGCAATACAAAATTCCATTGCTTTATTAGAATATGCACGCGCGCATACATATACAAAAAAATATTTGCCAACACATCACATGTAGATATATATACATACACACACACAAGCACACGCACACACATGTACCATAGATCCATCCATACCAACCCATCCCTCTCCCACACACATACATGCATACATACGCACGTAAACTTTGGAGTTTGAACAATTCTTCTCTTTTTTTTCTTTTGAATAAATAAATGATAAAATAATCCATTCAGTACCGCTCGAGAGCACCAGAAGCAAGCAAGTTCTTGACTTTAATTGAAACGGAAAATTGCTTATAACTCCGACAACATTCATTTTCGGACCCAAGTTTATTAGGACATTTTTTCTTCATTTTGCGAGTACTAACTATCCTTAAAGTTCTAAATCCTTTTTAATACCTTCTACATGCAAGGTGGCCCCTTTAAAGGGGCACATTGAGATTTCTGAAAATCAAAGCTTTTATTAAAAAAATATTTTATGCAAAAGTTATGCGATGTCAAGAAAACATATTTGTTTGACCTTGAGTATACAGGGTGGGACATTTAAATTGAGATTCGTACCTTTTTCAATATTTGACTTTTGATATCTTGATAACTATTGTATTTATCGGAGGCAAAAGTGGTACAGGACTTTTTGACTTGACTTGGTCTTAAGAATATGCTGATACAATAATGCCTCAACTTTTATTAACTTGATAACTTTGAGCTCACTTTAGAACTTTCAACTTCTGTATTTAAGCGTCAAGATCATGTAAAACTCAATTCATCACTTTCAATTTTTTAAATGGCAACCTCTATTATATCTTTTTCTATTAATTGATTCGAAAAACTTTTGTCTGAAACATTATTTTATTTGTCTAATATTTTGTTAGATATTAGAAGGAAATTTAGTAACTTTTTCAAGTTTAGCTTACATCTCGCTAACCGTTTGTCGGAGGGAAAAATGGTACAGGACTTTTTGACTTTACTTAATCTCAAGAATATGCTGTTACAATAATGCCCCAACTTAAACACTTCTGTATCTATCACGGAAATTTCACAGAGATTTCAATATCATCAAGTTGAAATGGCCCTGTACTGTAATGGCATATGCTTGAGATCAAGTCAAAAAGTCGTGTAGTATTTTTTCTCCAACAAGCAATTATCGAGATATCGTAAATTAAATACTGAAAAAGTTACCAAATTTTCCTTGAATTTTGAATCTAAAGAAATATTAGACAAATAAAAAATGTTTCAAACAAAAGTTTTTTAATTAATAAAAAATATTACAATAAAATATAGAGGGTTTGTCATTTAAAAAATTCAAGATAAAACAACTATTACCATTATTATGTCTGCCTTGATATTCTACAATTTTTATATGAAATATTTTTCAATAAAAACGTTGGTTGTCGAGAAATGTAAAAGCATTATTTAAAATGGATAACTCTGTATATACATGTTTGTATGTAGAGTGGTCCACATAAACCTTTACAAGTTTGTAACATAAAATTTATTTATTAGTGTAATAAAATTTCTAGAATGTCGATGCAATACACTGAGAGAGCACCAAAATAGTACACTCAAGTTTCCTTATGACTCCACTTATAGGAGAAAACAACTTTAAAATTTCTAGGGAAATCTTCTATAAGCATTTTTGGATCCTACAAAGAAACAAGTAACTTTGATTCAGAATAACTATTTTTCTTAACTACTTCTATAAAAAATGAGTATTTCAAAAAAATGTTTTCTCTCCATAGATAATCAGATAAACCCGTCAAGAGAAGTCAAGATAGTATATTTTATTTCAAATTACTCTACTCATTAAATGCTTCAAAAATCCACCATAAAACTCTTGTAAACATTTCTTTATACAAATTAAAATACTTCTTCGCACATTTGATATTTTCGATGTTACTAAAACAAAAAATATTTTTATTTATATAGATAAACATTTGCAAGCTTATGGCGGATATTTTAAGTACTTTAATAAATTAAGTAAATTTTGAAGTATAGTGTTTTTGACTTCATACAAAAACTTAAATTTTCCTTTAAGAATCCTTAAATTTTCAATAATTGCAGCACTATTGCAACAGCATATTCCTGAGACCCTCCGACAAACAGTTATAGTATATCATAAGCTGAATATTGAAAAATTATCAATTTTCTCTTGAACATCTCAAAAAGTATTAGGCAAATAAAAAATGTTTCAGATAAAAGTTGTTCATATTACTTGGTAAAATAATATATAGTATAATAAAGTTTATGTATACATATATATGTATATATACATGTATATAGTGATTTTTGAGGTCGTTGATTCTGAATCTGATATCAAAAAATTTAAAATTCAAACGATGGATCCAATATGACTGCCGAAAGTATTAAAAACTGTTTGTTTTGCATGAAAATGAGATCCAGAGACTTTAGAAGTCACTGAATTTGAATTTAATATCAAAAACTTGAAATTGAAAAAGACTGCGGCTGAAAACTCATTAGTTACTAACGATTTAATCAATATTTTGAACTTCAAATTCAATATCAAGATTGTCCAAATAAGATACCACATTTTCAACTTCTAGGTCTCTTCATGTTTAGTTTGGCTAGCAACATTTTGATCTGAAAGATTTTATAATTCAGTGTCTAAATGGTCTGTATCAGTTATGTATATAATAAATGTATATAATAAATCTACAACGTCTGACGGAAGAAATTTACGTTTTTTTTGCATTCTATCACCTAAGCTAATAGTCGACATTAAAACATCTAAACTTGCTAAGGCACGTTTAAAGATATCTGTCAAATTATCAATGAATAAAATACCCACATACGAGTATTTACATTATATCAATAACGTAAATTGCATTTCTTCCATATATGCTTTTCACCTTGATTCAGTGTACCATATTGCATCCACCATTTTTTATTTTATTCTCCATAATTTCAATTTTGGCTTTAAATTCAGGTTCAGTGAGCCCAAAAACCCCCGAGTAAACATTTTCGACTATAATCATGAACTAGCCCAGTTGGACAGAAACAGTCCACAGTTTACAGTTTTTAACATTGTCTCTGTTTACAAAAATCATATCTCAAAAAGTGGTCCCTAAGAGCAACTTTACTAAACAGTTTTAAGAAGAATAGTGTTCTACCTATCAATCGAATCAAAATTTGTCTTGTTATTATTTGTTATCCTGAAATTCTGATCCATTAAAAACTAGAAAATGATTAAACCTTTATTTATTTTTACTTCAAGTTTTCTCATTCAAAATAGCCAAAGTTTAATTTTTTATAGCATTAAATTCCACTACAAATTATTTAAAACAATAGTGGGTAAATCTTTAATATTTAAGCAGAAAAAAATGCTAAAAAAAACAAGTTTTTATAATCAATTTCAACGTACAAGTTCAAAAATTTACTGTGGATAGCAGCGTCAAAGTCAATTAAATAAAGGTTAACTTAATTTCTTTTAATGGTAGCTAGTTTTAACATAGTTTAACATAGTTTTAACATCTACGTTTAGCCTACTCTTTACGAGTTGAACTTATTATGACTCAAGGTCATCAAAGGTCAAATGACTAAATGTGAGCTTATAATTCAGTAGACATTATTGTGGCGATATTGTAAATGAGTACATCATCGGTCCTCATTTTTTGATAATAATAACTATAAGGCACAGTTTACGACTTTCTGGAAAAAAACCAAAATTTTTAGAGAACATTTTGTAACTTTGTAGAAACTATGGTTTCAGCAGGATGGTTCACTTGTATATAATGATCGCAGAATTTGAAATGTCCTGAACTAAATTTTTCCAGAACACTAGATCAGAAAAAGTGGCCCTATTACCTGGCGAGTTAAATCCTCAAACCCAGCATCGTTAGTCGGTGACATTGTCGAATGTGTCATGATCATTTAAAAATCGTATCTTACGTACACTCAAATAACTGTTCATTCAAAATGACGTCACGGTATTCTACGGAAGACAAATTTTAAAAAATGAGAAATTAGTTTTTTACTATGGTCGTTTCAAAAATCTCCTTTAAGGACGTCCGAAAGATTTTGATACAATCCATTGTCAGCAACAGATTAGTTTTTCCATACCATCGTGTCACTTATTTACATTTTAACATATATCACCATTAGAACGATTATCCAGTTTTGCAAGTCACTTATTGTGTATGCTTATAAGAAATCATTTTCAGCACATCGGTTTAAATGAAAACCCTAATGTCAAATCTGAATTCTTTGAGGATGCAACCTTCCAAACTTTCTTAAAACAGTAGCTCTTCGAAATGATGAAAGACATGTCTCGTGATTTTTCGTGATTTTGAATCATTTCTGATATATGTATAGGGAGTGAAAATAAACTTTAAAAACACCCTGTGTGTGTGTTTGTGGGGAGGGCGTGCTTGCGTGGGTGCGTGGGTGGGCGGGTGTGAGTGTGTGTTCATGCACACTTACACACACACACACACACACACACACACACACACACGTGCGCGCGCGCGCGCAGAGTTATTTATAATCTGTTGTAAAACTAGAAAAAATCTCCGATAGTTTAAGGACACTATTATACAGAGATCGATCCAGTTTACTTATATACAAGCATTTTGAATCAATTTGTAGATATACCGTGGAAACAGCCGATAATACATCCAGCAGATAATTAGTAATTAGTAGTGCAACAAAATATAGACGGCACAATATAATCAATACATATCGCTCGTTTCTAACACGTTCAAATCAAAGCTAAGTGATTATATTATTGCCATTAATTATTTAAAGTCTTGTTCGCTTTCACAAATAGAAACTGTTAGGCAGTATTTTATTCCATTTTTATATTTTTGACATTTTTGGACTTAATTATGAAGTGTTCATATTAATTATTATTCAAATCATTAATTGACTCTTATAAATTTTAACGAATTTCAAGTTTCAATTTAGTTAAGTGTGTTGATTCACGAGTTGTTTCTGATTGTTATTTTCAGATTTATCAATGACAGATTTATTAATGTTCATTTAAGATGATTTTCGCCTAGTGTTTCCACATCCACTGTTTCACTGTCATAAACGAGAACAATCAACAAACGCGCGGTGCATGTAAAACAGCATGGAGAAACGTTAGAAAGTAGAACAGAGTATTATAGGATCAGAACCGCGCCCATGCGCTCAGAAAAGGATAGCGAGATGGTCAATAACGGTGCTTCCAACGTTAAACGCCGGTTTTCTTTAACAGATTGAGCAACCTGCACGGCACGAATATTCAATAAAGTATTCAATGAATATCTGCGAATATTCTAATCTATCTAAATGTATCGCGATATCAGCATTTAAAACAATCGTAATGTCATTATTATCTTCCGCGCCGAATAAAAGTAAATTATTAAGGTTAAATTACAATAGTGTTGTGATAATATCATTTATGTTTTGGAAAAAGTAATCTGTAACCTTGTTGCATTGTAATTATTGTTCGTCTTAATACATTTTATCAAACAATAATGTTATTTCAATGTGTAACATTTATAATAATTCCGTATAAGGACAAATATTTTTATTCTTAGCAACCTAATTCTTAGTTATCAATAAGATATCTGAGTTATGTTCCAAAAATTTTTTGTTGTTCCTTCAATTCATTTCCGCGAAATCTATTAATTTCTGCACGATTTATGAATAACCTTATAAATGCAATGGTCAACATTTGTTTACATTTAATATAAGATTTTTGCAAATTCCTGTTCAAAATTCCACTCAATAAGTATAAATATACGAGTAAATACTGAGGTCAATAATATATTTTAAATACAAATAGAAAAGAATTTAATGTTACCTCATTGCGAAAAATGTGTAAGCGTGTCCGAGTTTGTTCGATTGCATACGTGTTAAATTCAACAAAGAATAGGAACATTGAAATTGCGTCATAATGATGCAGCAATAGAATGTCAAACCAACGATTTCTTTCAAAGTTAAACAAATATAATCTGTATATCTCAGTATATATTGAAAGCAAAACAAATAAATTATATAAGAAGCAAAAATAAAGAATAGAAAAACATGTTAAAATGACATTATATTGTCGTAATGATTCATCATTATAACACGCAAATGAAAAATTGAAACCAAATAAGAAATATAAAAGAAAAGTTGACAACTCTAAAGAACATGCAAAAAGCGGAATAAAAAAGATTCGTGATCATTTCGAAAATAAAGTGTGGAGAATCAACTCCAGGAATTGCTATGTCTAAATACATCAAATTTATCATGAGATATATAGTGAAGCACTGACATCACATCTTCCATTATCTATCTTCAGTTTGTTAAATTTGCATCGTAAATATTTATCGTTTATGTAAACATGAATTCCACAACTCACTCGTTAAAAAAATATTACATACTTGAATATTACATTTATTCAAGAATATTTTTCTATGTAAAAAGAGTAATTTCTTCTGCACAGCGTTTGCACATTTTAACCTCACTTCGGAAATTAATTTCAACCTCTTCTCACCACACTTTTTTACACGCCTAGCACTATAACACGAGTCAATACAGCCATATAATCGAAACTATCACACCCTTTATAATATCACACAACAATTAAAGGAAAGTAGAGAGAATTAGATATTTCATAGTGAGAAAATAATTTTGCGTGTTTCCAAAATATTTTCGTCCACATTTTATTGTGTCTAAAATATATAAATTATTGAATTTTGCGAGTATTGGATATTTTAAATCTACGAGCCACGAGAAGACTAAAAAACTAGAAATGAAGTGTCACGAAAGATTGCAAAGATCTCTTAAGTAATAAATAACGAAAAAGTTCTGGTTCCTTGCGTTTTAAATCGCGACCACGACGTGTCAGAGGATTAAAAATAAGAATCTCAGGAAGATTAAACTTATTCAGAAAAAATTTATGAAATCACGTTTATTCGCATGCTTTATGCATCCTTTAAAAGTCGATGCGTTCATTGCAAAAACAACCTCGACTTACTTCCATGCTCTCGCTCGAAATAGGCCTCTCCCTTACCGAAGAAACTCACCCTCCCACTTTCCTTTCTCTCTTTCTCTTCGCTAATTTTTAAATTTAAAAGTAACAAGGAAAATTGTTCTTAAATATGTTCTCTCTCTCTCTCTCTCTCTCTCGCTCGCTCGCTCGCTCCCTTCCTTCCTCCCTCCCTCCCTCCCTCCCTCCCTCCTTCCCACGCTTCCTCTCTCATTCTCTCTCTCTCTCTCTCTCTCTCTCTCTCTCTCTCTCTCTCTTTCTCTCTCGAGATGTATTCGCACCGTTCGCACAATATTCGCACTCTCACGCGGTTGATCCCCGGCACGCCTGCTGGTCACGAGAGCGCGACGAACGACGGGATGTGCGCGACACGTAGTAACGCGGCTCGACGGCTATCGCGGTGGTGAACGCGACCCCACATATCAAATGAGACGCCCGTTGGTGCGACGACGACGCATCGGGCGGCGGCGGCGGTGGTGGTAGAGACGGCGGCGGCGATGGCGGCGGCGGCGGTGGCGGCAATGGTAACGATGGCGGCGATATCTTGCGCACACTCTCAACTGTGGCGCATGCATAGATGTGGTAAGAATAGATTGCGCGTTCCCTACGCTCCCATGTTGAGAACATGTACAAACTTTAGAACGAGATAGCTGACAGTTGAGTGGTCGCCTCATCTTTGTTTAATAAATAGTGGGGGTAACAGAAGAGTAAGAGGAATGATAGAGAGCAACAGAGAAAGGGCGATCAATCAAAGTATGTTGTCTCTTTCTAAAGTTTGTACACTGTTTCAGCCAAACGTGTAGTCTATATATTATACGACTATAGGCGCATGTACTATCACGAAGCGACAATGAACTTTAATATGCTTATGTTTATTCTCGACAAAAGAGGCTGTTTGATTCTTTAAACATATACGCGAGAATGTATGCGCGTGCATTCGCAATAATCCTGATAATTCCGCTAAGCATTAGGATTCCGTCGTTCTAGGTACACGAGAAAGCCATCCTTTAAACGACGACAACCACCTCTAGTTTCTGTCTCCTATTGTTATCCTATTTATTTACCCTCATTGAGTTACGTGTCACGTGGAAATTAGTTTTCGAAATGTCACGCGCACCCCCGTCCGTGCTTATCGAACGTCATAATGGCTCCGTGACTGGAGCGCTGCTGCCACTCTCTCGGAAGCTGAAAATTCACACCCTTGTTGCTGCTGATGCTGCCGTTGCTTGTTCTCACTAGAACGGATTCTCTCGTGACCATGACATTGCAACTTCACTAGAGTGATGAAAAAAAAGTGGAACGGTGGATCATCTCACGTTCTGACTGCACGCGCGTTTTATCCTCTATCGTGCGATCGTGAATACTCCAATTGACGACAGAGGCCGCCAGAGATTTAACAACGATCTCGAAATTTCGAACATATGGTAGTGGGTTTGGTGGCAAAATGCTACATCTTTAGCGTTTCTGCTCATTCTAATCATGTAGTCATATGGTGAATTATATATAACCCAAATAGCACAAGGACATCCTCAGAAAGTCCAAAGGACTTCCAGGATGAACTTCGCGGATATTTTGAAGACGTCCTAATTTTATCCCGGAATCTCCTCAGGACCCCATACAGCACACAGTATTTGTAAAATATATAAAAAATATTTTTGAAATTATGTAAAAATACGTTTGTTAAACCGTTGAAATGTCTCTTAAAAAATTTATTGTGAACAAACTCTGAATTTGTGATTATCAAAAAATTAACAACATTTCCGTGGCCGTGTGCAAATAGCCACAATCACGGTCACCTATCCAAGTTGGAACCACGCTCGACGTTGCTTGACTTTATTGATCAGACGGACTAGCCGTGATCCTCTGGCACTGATGTTTTATTCTTTCTTATGTTGGTACATAATATATTTTTATAGCGTTCAATATCTCAGCAATATTATATGCCGAGTGGGAAAGTTTACCTAATAATTGTCTTTCCGGCTTTTTCCAGCAGAAAATTATTTTCTGCTGAAATATATTTTAGTAATGGCAATGAACCGAATGTCGAAACGTGCAGTACATACATCCGAGTATTAATTTTCACTCTATGAAACAAATAATGTTTCCAGAAATTTCTTCAAGAAATATTTACAAAATGTTTATTTCTTATTTACCATATATACTGTAAATATTATATAAAATATTTAGCCCCTATTTTAACAATATTTTGAAAAATGTTTTATATAAAATATGTATAAAATATTTATATGATATTTATAAAAAGTGTGCAAATTAGAAATTTGCACATGGCTTCCTCATGGAGGAAGCTTAATGAACGACATCTAATTTTTTAGATGTTTCTTGAAAGTGTGCAAATTAGAAATTTGCACATTGCTTCTGCATGATTAAAGCGTGTTAATTTGGAAATTTGCTCATTTCTTCATTATCATTAAAGTATAA
>NW_011966904.1:0-14193 GCF_000949405.1 Vollenhovia emeryi | reverse complement strand
TAAGAAAACTGGAAAAAAAAATTTTTCACGAAAACAAAGCTTCCTCTATGAGGAAGCAAAATATAAATAGTAATAAATATTTATGAATATTTATCGTAAATATGATGTGCTGTCTGGGACATTCCGAAGACTAGCAAACAACGGTCTCTTTTTAATCCTCAGGACATCCTGAGGACTTTCGTAGGATGTCCTGAGCACCTCCAAAATAATCTTATCTTCTCTGCTATTATAACGTCCGATATTCATAGACATCATATTTAAGATTATCTTAAGTTCCTCTTCAGACATTTTATAGCCAATTAAGCTCTTTATACAATATCTTAAGATATTGTATAAAGAACTTACTAGCGTTTTCAGCTGGAGTGCAATACATCCTCGGAACATGTCAGGATACTCCTTAGAACATCCTGGACATGCGTTTTGAGAACTACTTTTTTTATATGTGAATACTTATTACAGTACTCAACATTTTAAAATTACTTCAAAAGTTAAATTTATACAAAAAAGATTTATATAAATTTATATAAAATATTCATAGTAATACAACTATATCCTGAAAAGATCCCAGGACATTCCGGGACATATTTAGGATGATCCTGAGAACATATTGTACTATCTGAGAAGAGACAGCAACACGAAAGAAAATTTTAGTTTTTTAGCGCCACAACTTCATTCCAGCATGAAAAAGGAAAACCATAGGTTTATATATTAAAATAATAAAAAATATTATATTAATTTTCTTACATATATGTATATATATATATATTTTTACTATTAATGTTACCTATAGATCAGTAACGGCCAAATTAAGATAATCTGTGAAAGTCAAAATAAGATAAAGAAACTTACCTGAGGACCAAAACCGTCATATTGTATTTAACCCTTTAAAACATTTTTCTTTACATAAAAATTCCTTGAAATTTGGTATACAATAGGAGGTTTTGAGGTCGTTGCATGATTACAAATATGGAGTCAGATTTTTAAAATTTTCAAAATTGAAAGTGGCAGATCTGTGATATGAAGCACTTAAAATACAAAATTTTTATTACAGAATTTAAATCGATGATTCAAAATACCACTATAAAATTTCACATAAATCGGAGTATATGATAATAAAGATTTAAAACATATACGTATACAGGGTGTATTCTAATTCGCGCCCACCATTTATATAGTGATATTTCTCATGAAAAACTGAGTCGAAGAGTCCCGAACCATTTTTTTCGAGTCACGCCTCACAAAGTAGTTATTATTATTTAAAAATTAGTGAATCCACATCGCTTTTTAAACGGACGCACGTTCGTGAGCCACGCGTCTATTAGTGTGCGTGAGTGAGTCGCCGCGCCTCAGTGGCGTTGCCACGGCCGCGTTCACGTAGCTCCGAAATAATCAATAATTGCTTTTTGCAATGAGCATGATATTTTCTATCCAGGAACCATCTTGTTAGATTACAATTTGATATTAGTTGTACTTTCACATAAGAAAATTGTAAAATGAAATAACTGTGGTGATAGTGCCCCCTGTTCCGCCGTCATCCGAGTTCCGATTTGACCAAGATGATTTTTTAAGTTAATTTTTTTCACTATCAAAAATAAAATTTTAAATCTCCAAGAATTCTTTTAATTACCAATTTTAATATTAATAAAAACGTTTTAATAATATCTTTATGCAAAAATGGACATAAAAATAGAGTTAAAGTATTCTTTAATCAGAACTGTTATCCTCTTACCGCGCATGTTTTAGCAACTAGACGATGGACTCATCAACGAAACGCGAGGCACTTCGCTCAGAGCTGCATTCGAAAACACCATCGAAATGTCCTATGTATCATTTCATCCTTATTCACCGAATGTGAAATGATACATAAGGGCATTTGAGTGATGTTTCCGAACACAGTCCATGCTTAGATACGCGTCCAGCGTTTTGTTACTTTTTATTTTTCCTTTCCAGTTTATCCGAGTTGATTTTCCGAAATGGTCCTGATCCACATTAACTCGGATAATCGGGACTTTATTGTACGTCAACATTAACACTGTTGCGGTCATTTACTTCTTTTACTTTATTTAATTTTTCACACTTACACTTATCGGTAAAAAGAACTTTTCACACTTACACTTCTCGGTCATAGCAAAATAAATACAATCTTTCTCCTTTCTACTTATCTGCCTTATTGGTTTTTATTAATATTAAAATTGATAATTAAAAGAATTCTTGGAGATTTAAAATTTTATTTTTGATAGTGACAAAAATCAGAATTTCATCCTTATTCAGGATCAGGACCATCTCGGAAAATCAACTCGGATAAACTGGAAAGGAAAAATAAAAAGTAACAAAACGCTGGACGCGTATCTAAGTATGGACTGTGTTCGGAAACATCACTCGAATGCCCTTATGTATCATTTCACATTCGGTGAATAAGGATGAAATGATACATAGGACATTTCGATGGTGTTTTCGAATGCAGCCCTGAGCGAAGTGCCTCGCGTTTCGTTGATGAGTCCATCGTCTAGTTGCTAAAACATGCGCGGTAAGAGGGTAATAGTTCTGATTAAGAATACTTAACTCCATTTTTATGTCCATTTTTGCATAAAGATATTATTAAAACGTTTTTATTAATATTAAAATTGGTAATTAAAAGAATTCTTGGAGATTTAAAATTTTATTTTTGATAGTGAAAAAAATTAACTTAAAAAATCATCTTGGTCAAATCGGAACTCGGATGACGGCGGAACAGGGGGCACTATCACCACAGTTATTTTATTTTACAATTTTCTTATGTGAAAGTACAACTAATATCAAATGTAATCTAAAAAGATGCTTCCTGGATAGAAAATATCATGCTCATTGCAAAAAGCAATTATTGATTATTTCGGAGCTACGTGAACGCGGCCGTGGCAACGCTGAGACGCGCGGCGACTCACTCACGCACACTAGTAGACGCGTGGCTCACGAACGTGCGTCCGTTTAAAAAGCGATGCGGATTCGCTAATTTTTAAATAATATAATAACTACTTTGTGAGGCGTGACTCGAAAAAATGGTTCGGGACTCTTCGACTCAGTTTTTCATGAGAAATATCACTATATGTATAAATGGTGGGCGCGAATTAGAATACACCCTGTATACCGATATGATATAAATCAATATGAAATAAGAAAGCTAATACAGTTCGAGGAGGATGTGGACAGCCCAATAGTTTATTGCGTGAATTTTTATTTACTTTCTCATATGTCCTGCAAGTCGAATACTTTTCGGTCGTAAAAGTTTCTTTGATGGAACAGTAAAATGTACATACTTTTAAATCAATTTTTAATGTTTTTATTGCTTACTAACATTCTATACAATTCTTTCATCATTATAAAGAATTCTTATTGCGAAAAATATTACCTCAGCCGGGATTTGACTGTTCCACCCAAGAAATGATGTTTTAAGACCAATAAGTATGTTCGGTGCACAGGTTGTATTAGAAACGGTATATAAAACTTCACATGCTAAACCAATTGGGCTACTTACATTTTACTGACTGTATTGGTTTTCTTACTTCATATTAATTTACATCTACAAAAATATTCCTTTTAATTTTCAAAATATATTAAATTTGATATAATGACAATAAGTTAAGGCCAAGGTTGACAAGCTTTTTCGGTTGACTGGTCATAAAAATTATTTTACTAAAGAGTATGTAGTTACATCCAATTTTGCGGACGCGTTTCAGCACACAGTGTTTTCATCAGCGCTTATTAATAACTATACGTTCGAATATACATTAAATTAATTAGTTACATGATATAATAATATACTCTTAATAAATAATTAAATAATTCTTAGATATAGTCCGCATTTAAAATAAGGTAAGTCCAAATATAAAAGAATTGTGGTCAAACTTCGTCCTTATAAAACGCATTGTGCTCATATGTTGATATGAAGACAATGTAGGTTCCTATAGCAGGTTAGCAAGCCTGTATAGTACCGTATCCTGCAGTTACTGTATGTCCATTCCTTCTATATTAATAAAATCTTTGATTATGGCGCTGATTAATATAATTATTATGTTGTGTGTCGTACCTTATTAAACGTTTGACCATTATTCTTTCTTCCTTGTTAGATCGTCAGAAATTATGTACTTGACTCGCTCGTATCTTTAGCAGGAGTGACTCTTAAATTAGGATATACGAACACAATGTTTATGTGTTATTGGTGTTGTTTATCGGTTAAATGATTTGTTTTACTTTTTATTTTAGCTAGACTATTTAGAAACTCAGTGTAAGAGGCATTTAAATCTTCCGTGTCTTTCTGGGAATTAATTCCCTTCGATTGCTTTTTTATGTGAATCATTTCACTTATCATCCTTTTTCGCCATACTGATTCCCTATCTAAAATAGAAACCATGTCCCATTCAAACTGGTGGTTGTTTTCTATTATATGTTGTGTTATAACAGAATGCTTCGATGGATCTAATCTAATATTATTGGTGTGTTCTTTTAATCTAGTCTGCAATTTTCTTTTAGTCTGTCCAGCGTATGATGCGTCACAATTTGCACATGGAATTTTATAAACCACATTATTCATATTTAATTTATTAGTCTTATCTTTAATTGCACATATGAATCTATTCATTTTATTGATGACTCTAAATCCTAGTATGAACTTTGACTTGTCTATTAGTGGTTTAATTAACTTCTGAACAGAATTGAGAAAAGGCAGAATTAAAAGTTTTTTCATAGGAGATTCATCCGGTTCGTCATTTACGTCAGTGCTTTTATTCTGTGTTGTAAAATCTTTATCCTATTGTTAATTTTGTTGAATATAAGTTGGAGGGGGTATCCATTGTTTAATAAGATATTAATAATAAACTATTATACTATGCCTTAGTACGCTCTAAGTTGGAGTACTGCTCTGTTGTCTGGTCTCCATACTATAAGTGCCACCGTAATCTAATTGAACGAGTTTAGCATAAGTTTTTGCGTATGGTTGCTTACCGTATGGGCAACCTCATGAATATCACCTGTCATGACTATTGCCCCATTTTAAGTAATCTACATTTGTTATCTTTAGAGGACAGAAGGAAAATTCATGACCTAACCTTCTTCTTTAAGATTCTCAAATACATCAACAACTATCCGGACTTATTAAATAAAATAAATTTATGCATACCAACTAGGGCTCTAAGGAAACACTATGTTTTTCATAACGAATATCACCGCACGCTATATGGAATTAATTCATGCCTTAATAGACTGAAGATTTCTGCGAATAAATACTCGAATTTTGTTAATTTTTTTAACGGATCTGTATATTCTTTCAGACGTGATCTTACTGTTGTTCTCTTGCGTTTTAACTATCCTTGATCATGATTTCGATTGTGCTTTTTGTCTGAACATATTACTTTGCCAACACTATATTAATCTCGTGATGCATTTGTTGAAACATATATATGAATTGTCAATTTCTCTTCTTACTGTTTGTTCTTTTCATGTATGCTAAAGGGTTTTTACCCGTAAATAAAGTTATTATTATTATTATTAATGCATAGGTTGAGATTTTTCGCATGAAACGTCGGACGTGACAGTAGTATTGCTCTATCAATCAAATTATATATAGTACCTATTTTATGACTCATAGGATGGTTAGAGTGGAAGGTAGACAGGAGTCTACCTAAAAATGTATGTTTATGAAACCAATCTATATGAATTTTGTTATCGACCACTTCCAGTTGAAGTTCTAAGAAACTTATTATATTAACTTATTATAACCAGTCAACCGAAAAAGCTTGTCAACCTTGGCCTTAACTTATTGTCACTATTTTGAATAGAACACAAGCGCTATACCTTTATATTAAATTTGATATACCGTGCTTCAGAGAATTAAGAGATTAGTGTATTGTATAGACAAACATTTAGTGAATATACACATTGTATACAATATGTATATATTGTATAATATGTATTGTATTATATATAATTAATAAAATGTTAATTATGAAAACTAATGTGTCCATTATCACATAAATGTCATAAATAAAAAAATCGCGTATACTATATTTTCTTCTACCACAAACTTGACACTGATCAATCAAACGACGTTTCCAGTCAAATGATTAATAGCGGATCAGGAAATTTCAATCTACAAGATGGTAAACGCTCTGGTCAACCAAATTATTGGCGGATCGGAAAACTGAACTGGCGGGCCAGATCTGGCCCACGGGCCGCTATTTGGCTATTATTGTTATAGATACATTTTTACCTTAATAATGTTATATCGTGTTTTACAAATGCTTTATCACTAAAAAAGATTTAAAGACAAAACTGTTGTTTGTTTTTTCATGACTTGTAATAAAAAAATTTCTCTTCTGTATGGAAAAAAGGATCATTTACACATACACATATGCACAAAAATGCGTATGCATATACAATATTAAGACAGAGCGAGATATTTCATTTTATAAAACATAAACTATATTTATACATTACTTTAGAAATAAATGATACGGGCAACAAATGTATCATAAAATGTCTTTTATGAAACATTAAGCTGTCATTATTGCTTTAAAATTCTACATGGAGATATGATTTTTAAAAATATTTAGAACAAATATAGTCTAAGGGCTCTGATAATAAACAATAAAATAGAAAAGAAAAACGAAGGCGATAAGAACTGACGCAGGATGTTAGATGCTGAATATAAAAGTTTAATGTATAAAAACTGCCTTCCTTTTTCTTTTCTATTTTGTTTATATATTTAATTCTTAATAGAATATAAGTAGGGGAGACCTGGACTAATTGTAAGTGGTACTTTTTTCTTTGGCAATTTTCAATAACAAAATAAAAACGTTCAGCCCAAAAAGTGGTACATCCTAAAAAATTATTATTTAGCTACCAAATTGCTATATGCAATTTTTGTTCATATCGTTCCGTTTCACCGGTATAGACAAAGAATGACTCAACTGCCAAAAAGGTTTCAAAAATGCCAGGGCAACTCTCTGCCCTACCCCTCTCCCGGTTAAGTGGGCACTTAACTTTTAGGCTACACTGAAATGAGAACACATTATTTTCCTTCTTTCCTACCGTCTTGAATTATCTAACGATGCTGTACGGAACATTTCATCGGTTACAGAGTATCTAAAGATGATCTTGAGACAGCTTTGAAGTCTGACTATGAATACTGGCGTTAGTGAGTCTCTTGAGAATCTTAGCTCGTTTCTGTATACCCTAAAAAAATTAATGAAAATCGTATGGCATTTACTTCGCTCTACGTACATTGTCTTACGTTTACTGTCTAGCCAGGAACAATAACATATTTTTGCAGATAGACGTAAAACAAATGAATATTTCTACTTCTTTATAAAAATGTATGTTACATATAAATATAAGAGTAACGTGGTATAATACTTATTCTTATACCTATACCTAGCATATATTTCCAATATCACATTTTGTGTCCCTCTAGACGTGTAAAATATGCGGAATTTATATTCGCGATTTGTAATACAGAAAACACTAGATTCCTTTCAAATCAAGTATCGAATCCAACTAAATAAGAGTATTAGTTTTATATACAAATTTAGAAGAGCGTACGATCCACATGAATTTACATGCGAGTAATGTTACTTCAAATCGCGAATTTTTTTATAGTGACGAATCTACATATCTGATATTTGCATTGCGCATTTACCTTCATATTTGGTCCAATCGTAGCATTAAATAGATCGGAATATGAGTAACGTCTCAAATCAATATTCACTTTACTGATCCATCTTGATCTCACCGTGTCCCTCCTATACCGTATCTTATCTCTTTCTCGAACTGCGACGCGTCGAGGGTACCCTCTATTGCCTCGCAATTTGGATTGAAGACAGAATAAGCACTGAGCTCGCCACGTTGCTTCGGTCCAGATCTGGTGTTCAGGCAGATGAAGACCAGAGCCGACAGTACAAAGTAGACAGCACCAAACTCATACTCCAGCGCGATGACATATAGCGTCGCCCACAACAGGAAGTATAATAAATAGATTACTTGGTTCAACACTGTGCGTTGCGACTCCTGCGTACTATCTTCCGCCTGGACGTTCTCCTCCTGGACGTCCTCCTCTTGGACGTCCACCGACTGTTCGCACAGTTGGACCTTCAAACAAAGGGTGAAAATTAGACTTCTTTAAATACCTCCCACAAAGTTCTCGCCTGCTTTCGCTGGAAAACCCCAGAAACATCGAGGTTTTTTAATTAGGGACACCTGATCGCACGTAACCTCACCTGCTCGTCGCTCGTAGATTCTCCGATGGATCTCTCGATTCCGCTTTGGCGATTCCACGAAAATATGTTTTTCATTACACTCTTGACCGACTGCATCATCTCCTCCCTACGTTTTCTACGCCTGTAGGCTTCTAATCTCTCCTTCACTGTCATCGCAACATTCGCAACTGCTCCGATTTCATCGCGATGATGGTCGACACGTCAGCTGCTGGCGCTGCTGGCTCAAGTGGCCTAGAGACCCTCTAATAAGAGTCTGGCCATAAGATAGCACGCTGTGATTGGTCCGCCATTTTTCCTCAATTCGCGCCAATTTCTTGAAGCTTCTACTGGTGAAATATAATGAATTAGTATTTTAAATTAGTATTTCTTAAAATTTAATTCTTATTTTTCATAAGTTTTATCGACCTACACTGGCTATAGCGATTTTTGTTGACCGTATCAAGCTATTAAAATTCTTATTGCGAAAAATATTACCCCAACCAGGATTCGAACCTGGGTTATATACACGTTATTGCGAATAGTATTATCACAGCCCCGGTGGTCGAGCTGGCTAAGACGCCCGTCACGGATTGTAGGGAGGTCCCAGGTTCGAATCCTGGCTGGGGTAATATTTTTCGCAATAAGAATTTTAATAGCTTGATACGTTCAACAAAAATCGCTATAGCCAGTGTAGGTCGATAAAACTTATGAAATTTTGGTTTATAATTTCTGGCGATATATGTATAATTACCACACTTCTTAATTCTTATTATTGTTTAATTCTTATTATTTAATATATTATTATCTTAATATTATCAAATTATACAGTTTGTCTAGAATACTTTCTTATATAAAAAAGCATTTAGAAAACATTTTTTCCACAAGTATTATCAATTGCATAAATATAAATAATAAACAATTTCCATATATATGAAAATTTTATTCCATAAAGTATATTAACATAATATTTTGTACTAATTTATGTATTTAAGTAAATTTTGTAGATATAATTGTTCAACTAATATAGTATATGTCGTAGCCCGATAGCGAAATTAGCCATTTAGCTAAAAGCCTAGGCGTTTAGCTAAATGCCGCCCGTTAGGCTAATCGACGACGATATAGTCTAATGGCCTGAAAAATTCAGCCTGTTAGACGACAAGTCGGCTTTTCGCCTAACGGCCTGGTGCGCTTTAGGCGATTAGAGAAATGCTTGTTTTGAGGCTCGATGCGTTGCCAATTTATTCAGTACACAATTATTACTACATTACTATTTGTTAATACAGGATAACATAGTCAATTCATGCCTGAAGTCAATTTATTAATTTTTACACATTCTATTTGTTAATGCAAGACGCCTATTATTATTTATATTTATGTAATTGATAATACTTGTGGAAAAAATGTTTTCTAAATGCTTTCTTATATAAGAAAGTATTCTAGACAAACTGTATAATTTGATAATATTAAGATAATAATATATTAAATAATAAGAATTGAACAATAATAAGAATTAAATTTTAAGAAATACTAATTTAAAATACTAATTCATTATATTTCACCAGTAGAAGCTTCAAGAAACTGGCGCGAATTGAGGAAAAATGGCGGACCAATCACAGCGTGCTACCTTATGGCCAGACTCTTATTAGAGGGTGTAAAGTGGCCCGACTAGCCACCAGCGTTACCAACTGCTGAAAAAATAACCCGCTAAATTCGATTTGAAAATCCGCTAGAAAACCGCCAGATAAATCATATATGTATAATATGTATATACACCATAATATAATACACTTGAAAGTAATTAAAAAATGAAAAATCAGTAAAAATCTGTTGATTTATTTATATTGACACAAAGTTGCAATATACAGGGTGTTAATAAATCATCGCATTGGCGGTATACCCAATAAACACAAGTACGTCGTATGTACGTACAGTGAACATCCATGCCGGATATTGTGTACATACATCGAACGTCCATATCAGTTGCAGCTGACGTACAAAGGACGTCCATTGTACATCCATTTGCAACTCCAACGGGCATCCATAAGTTGTCCATTAATGAACATGTGTGGATGAATTATGGATCGTATATGGATAAATTATGAATCTAATGGATGAACTTTGGACTTTTTATGGACAAAATTGAAATCTATGCTGGAAATATTTTGGCTTTTTATTGTAAATGTATAATTTATAATTGATTAAATATTTAATGATTATTAAACACAATTTTGTTGAAAACTGAAATATTTGTATTTTTTATTCTCGTGTTATTGTGTGTGTGTGCGTGCGTGCGTGCGTGCGTGCGTGCGTGCGTGCGTGCGTGCGTGCGTGCGTGCACGCAAATATACAGGGTGGTCTAAAAGTCCCGGAACGGTTGAATATCCCGAGACATTGTGGGTGGATCGGAAAACGGAAAAATACGTATTTCCTATTTTTAAAAGAGCTATCGAATGATACCAAAATTGACCCCCCACCCCCACCCCTGTGGGTGGGGCGGGGGACAACTTTAATATCTAAAATGGGAACCCCCACTTTTTATAACAGATACGCATTCCACGTTAAAAAGTACATAAGTTTTGTCTGAAACATTTTTTTATTTGCCTAATACTTTTTGAGATGTTCAAGAGAAAATTTATAACTTTTTCAATGTTTAGCTTATGATATTTCGATAACGTAACTGTTTGTCAGAGGGAAAAGTAGTACAGGACTTTTTTACTTGATTTGGTCTCAGGAATATGCTGTCGCAATAGTGCTCTAATTATTGAAAATTTTTATGTATGTAAATTTGGTAGATGGTACAATACACAAAAATTTTCCATAATAGCAACTGTTTAGAAATTTAGAAACTCTTTTGAGAAATGCGTAGCCAATCAACTTGCAGCTTTTGTGGAACAGCTATATTGATTGGCTACATATTTCGCGGAATTAGAACTTGGACCAAGTACTAGCATCATGGACACAGGCCTTAATTCGCCTGAATAGATACAGAGTTTCTAAATTTCTAAACAGTTGCTATTCTTTTCATCGGTGCTGTCGATACGTTATTGCCCGAATGAGATGTATTTACAGAATGGTTACGGTAGAAGAAAGATACGCGTTATACATATATAAATATTCATTGTTATATTTGGCGTAATTTGTTAATGTAAAGAGAACAGATACTGAATTTAGACAACATGATGAAGATTATCACAAAGGGATAACTATTTTGACGAATTTGCCTCATTTTCATATGGTTAAAGATACTGTAGATACTGTAAAGATACTAGATTACATGCATCTTATTTGTTTGGGGGTAATGAAAAGATTGCTTACTCATAAAAAATATGGTTGGGTATACGGTAAACAACCATATAAGCTTTCATATAGACAAGTAGAATCAGTTTCAAATAAAATCAAAAACCTAAATAGATATATTCCTGTTGAATTTCCACGTAAAGGTAGATCGCTTGAAGAATGTCCTCGTTTCAAGGCAACGGAATTTAAACTTATACTGTTATATACAGGACCTGTAATTTTCAAACAAATTCTTTTAACAAATAATTATTATCATTTCTTGACATTACACGTTGCTACTTTAATAATGTGTAGTAATGAGTTTTGCAAAAACATAGACATGGTAAATTATGCAAAAAATCTAATGAAATGCTTTGTTGAAACAAGTATCGATATTTATGGGCAAGATTTTGTTTCTTATAACGTATATAATTTATCACATATACATAAGGATGTCATGCGATTTGGCAATTTAAATGAATTTTCAGCTTTCCCGTTCGAAAATTATATGGCGCAATTAAAAAAAATGATAAGAAAAAAAGACACACCACTTGAACAAATAATACGTCGTGTTTTCGAATATATTATAATAATATTCCAAAATTAGAAAATCAGTTTGAAAATAATATTGTCGCTAAAGAACATTATAACGGACCCTTATTACCAAATTGTTTAGGTCAATATAAAGAATTAAAACTAAAATCCTGTATTTTCAGATTAAACACTGCTGATTGTTATGTACAAATGTTTGATAATGACATTGTAAAAATATGTAACATAACATACTGTAACAATGTTATTTGTATTATTGGGCAAAAGTTTCTCGAGAAAAGATCATTTTTTATAAAACCTTGTGATTCTGCAATTTTAGGTATTTATAATGTAAGCCTTGACAAACTTGGCCGTTTAAAAATATATTCATCATTAGAAATTAAATGCAAATTAATGTTGTTGCCATATGAAGATAACAATGCAGTAATTTTTCTTTATTGCATATGTAAATAAAATTTTAACTGTTTATACTTTTTGGTTATAAGTTCCCTTATAGTGCAGAAACAATAACTTTTAACTTTAATTAATTAATTAATTAAAATTTTGTCAATATCAATTATTCGTACCTTATTAAGTTCTAATTATTTCTGCTAAGCGGTATATGACAGTGACAATAACGATTTAATGGTTGCTATTACGTAACGTAGCGCTTACCTAGAAATTGCGAGGGTACATTAGCACCTTGAAATGTTAAATATTTTATTATTAACTCGATTGTAAAGACGAGAGTTTAATTTTTTATCTAGCTTTGAATATTTAATTCATTGACTTTGACTTTGCACTCTTTATCTAATTAAATAGATAGCTAATTAAATAATTTATATATAAATCTTCGTACAGTTTTTGCATTCTTCCCAATATTAAACAATTTACCGAAATAAAATACGTCATTTCAATAAAAGCAGTCTCTATTTTTGAGTATCTCGATTCCATTATACATATATACTTTGAATTTATCTTTATCAGTTACACAAAGTGATTTTAAATTTTAGATTTCCTATTTTTTTTTCACAAAAATCATTAATTAATCTTTAAAAGATCTTTATTGCAAACTATTTTTATATATGGATGTAAGTTTCATTTTATAAACGCCATATAATTAATGCAACTTATTTTGTAAGCATTGTTTTAGTTTTATATTGTGAATTTCATTATTTATTACTATTTCAGCTTGTCAAATTTACATTTTTCTACTTTTTACATTTTTAATATAAATTTTTAATTCTATTAGTTTAACTTTTGATTGTACTTTTTAGTTAATATTGCAACCAGTTCCATCTTAACTATGGTGGTAAATAATACGAGTCCATACGTAGTTAAACTCTGCCTGAACTGTTTGTATTTTTTAGAAATATGGAATGGTGCATTTGTCATTTTATAATAGACAACTCTGTAGAAGTTGTCCCAAAGAATTGGGTAACTAACGAAAGCCAATGTGTATGGCCACATCAAAACCATCTAAGTTATCGGAGCTTATTAAAAAAAGAGAGATTCCCCAGGATAATTGGAAAACAATGAGTATCAAAATTTTAGGACAATCTGGTAAATATTATACCACAATACTTTAATATATGTGTTTAAAATTATAGTTCTTATGGTTATATATTTTTACGAATTTGTACAATTTTTGATAACTTAAATAGTACGTAAAACAGAATAAATAAATAAAATTATAAAGTTGAATCAATTGCAACAGTTCAGATCTTGTACAATTTGTTATGGAAAAAGATCTTTTGAAATATATAATAAGTTTGAAATTCTATTATACATTGCTCATAATAGAAAATGTAGTCTTATTTTATATATTTTTTCATCTACATAATTGTTAATATGCACTTAACACTATATAAAATTTGTATACTGTATAAAATTTAATGTTATTTGAATTGCTTTAATTAGTAGATAAATTTAACGTTTTGTTTATATTTTATAATTTTGGCTTTAATTTATTTATTAATAATTATTCAGTATATTTGTTAAATAGTACACACGTGCGCCCGCGCGTATGCTCTCTCTCTCTCTCTCTCTCTCTCTCTCTCTCTCTCTCTCTCTCTCTCTCTCTCTCTCTCTCTCTCTCTCTCTCTCTCTCTCTCTCTCTCTCTCTCTCTCTCTCTCTCTCTCTCTCTCTCTCTCTCTCTCT
>NW_011966903.1:42576-49777 GCF_000949405.1 Vollenhovia emeryi | reverse complement strand
ATGAAACGTGCGTTCGCGACGAAAACTATGCCACACTGTTCGTAAGGGACCCAGCTATCACATACTCAAGCCGCGACCTTCAAAACATACAGGCGCGCCATCTACAGCGTTTGTCTCGATCATATTTGAACCGCCCTCGTATTACTGATATATTACGTGATATCATGTACTATGTGGGTTATTACCCACACAAAAATTTTCAGATAACCTCTTCTGTCAGATAAGAAAGTAGTGTATATGTATACATACCATATATATGATCTCGTATTCACGATGTTAGAATTCGGTCCGAGAAATTTATAGCCAATCAACTTTTACGAAAAAGCAGCAATTTTATTAGCTACACATTGCTCAGACCGAGATTTTAGATCAAATTCTAGAATCGTCGACACCATAACTTTACCGACAATCTGACAGATATTTGGCAGTAACATCTCTCGAGGAAGCCTGCAACTATTTTTACACGCCATGCTAATCTTTTTTTCGTCTTCTAGAATTGGATTTTTAGACTTGCGGTAATTAGAAGTAATCTTTTTTTCTAGGCTATTAATCTTAGTTCTAATTGCACGATATTGTTCTTATATGTTATCCCTAGACTATCCTGGTCTTATTTTGTACATATTTATTGTAGAATTCTTGTATCAAGCAAATATTGTCGTCAAATATGCCAAAAATTAGTAAAATTTGTAATTTTTTTTTATTTTTGATATAAAGTCGACCAGCATAGTATAGATTTTGCTGCGTACTTTAATTCCGTAACAGACTTTTGCATTTCTATAAAGCCAATTAAAAGATTAGTTCTAAACAAAAATGTCGATAAAACAGACGGGTTTAGCATCCTCTTAAGCCATACTTTTTCCCCACCCTGTACTTAAAGATATACATATATATAGAAATATTGGATGAGAGGTATATGTGAGATAACATTTGCTTCATATAATAGTCCTGTCATATCTCTCATTTTTCATATTTTATCTACTTTCTTATTTTATGTATTATTATGTGACAGATGAAAAACTAGGGTTAGGAAAGTTACTTTATAATAAAGTGTCGATACAGGCGTTTATGTGTAAATGCAAGACCTAATGTAATCTGTGGAGGTTTAAAATGTAAAGTAACTATTAATATAACTATTAAATCAAGTGCGCCATTTCGAGCTTTGATATAGAAATATTGAATAACTTTTAGAAAAAACAATCGATTTTGAAAAGTGGTGTTTTTTTATTTAGTTTGGTTTTTACAATTTTTGTGGACTACTTTTTGAATATAATATCGATCAAGTGGCCGCCTTTATTCGCAATTGTAAAATGTATTCTTTTTTCGGCATATTCCATCACTTTTTCGAGCATTTTGGGCAATATAGCAGCTATTTCGGCACTAATATTGTCCTTGAGCTCGTCAATGGTCTTCAGATTGCTGGCGTACACTTTGCTTTTCAAATAACCCCACAAAAAGAAGTCCGGAGGGATCAAATCTGGTGATCTAGGTGGTCAGTCAATGTCACCATTTTTCGACATCACACGTCCAGGGAATTTTTGTTGCAAAAACTTCATTGTTTGGGCTGCAGTGTGGCATGGCGCGCCGTCTTGTTGGAACCAGAAGTCATTTAGACCATTTTCACGCATTTGCAGACACACAAAGTGTACCAACATCCACCGATATCGATTGCCATTGACTGTCTCTCTAACTTTGAAGAAAAATGGCCTAATGATGGTTTGCGAGCAGACGCCGGCTCAAACGATCACTTTCTGATCGTGCAATGGTGTTTCATGAATTTGGTGAGGATTTTCAGGCCCCCAAATACAACAATTTTGCTTGTTAACACCAGCAGAGAGTGTGAAATGCGCCTCGACGGTTATCAAAATTTGCTTCCAAAAATCCGGCACACTTTCAACCATTCAAATGACGTTATTACCGTAATCCAAACGACGCTGCTTGTTTGTGGGCAATATTCTTTGAGTCAATTGCACTTTGTACGGAAACAAGTGAAGATCATCCTTCAAAATTCATCTCAAAGTAGTTCCACTCATGGTGGAAGTATACAAGGTGAACCATTGCGCATGAAGAGAGGGGGTAGCCTTCCATCCGGCCAATAAGCGGCGTGCTTTTTTGTGTGGCGGCAGTTTGAACGGTCAAACAAATCATAACCCAACCTAATCTATAAGCAAAAAAGCACGGCTCTTATTGGATGGATCGTCCCCACTACTTTTAGGCTACTGCGCATCCACGGGAATGGTTCACCTTGTATACTTCCACCATGGTTCCACTGACGTTTAACTGTTGAGATCGGTAGCGATACGAGACATTTGGATTTTCGGCAACACTCTCTCTTAGAGCTTTGAAATAAGCTCATTGGAACGTCTTGGGCGTTGACGAACGTATTGTCCATGATTAGCCACTGACCCGTGCTCAAAAAAATTTGTGGCCAAACGACGAATAGTGTTGTCGGAAGCCGCTTTTCGACCACGATATTTTCGACGGTATGCTCGTTGAGTTAACACAGCTGAATGATTGCACAGCCCCACAAAAAAAAGTTGTTTAGCCCTAAGACCAGACCAGTGTATTCTTATGTATTTTGACCCGCTGAATCTGAATCCGAGGTCAGAATTGAAGAATTACTAGCTTTAACGTCCCTAACCTCAAAAAACTAAATTTCACGAAACGGGCACTTTTGCTAGACGTACCCACCCCTCGGTCTGCGGAACTAAAATAATATGAACATGTTTTTTTAGTACTTTTACCCGCTGAATACGAATCCATGGTCAGAAATGCTCCATCAGGTCTCAAATCCTCCCTAAACTAAAAAAATGCATTAAAATCCCCCCCAACTGCTTCTTGAGCTATTTTCTTGATTTATGAAGTTCTACTATGAAATTCTTGATCAATCAAGAGTCTGCTAAAAAACGATTGAATTTTTTACTTTAAGTAGAGTATAAGTTTTTTTTTCACCTTGCAAAACAGTCTATTAGAGCTGCAAAAACATTTCAATCACTATCTCTGCTTGTGATATCGGACTCTTTTACTCTCAAAGGATCTGTGCAATGGTTTTCTCTTACGCTTCTTTTCCCTCGGTGATACTTCCCTTTTTAGCATCCAACAAAAGTCGGCCATCATATTTACGTCCCACCTCCCTTGATGTCAACGCTCCATTTCTTGAATGTCCTGATGGAATCGTTCTCCGTGTTCCTCATTATAATCGCCTAGATTTTCTGGAAGGTAATCTACATGAGAATCCAAAAAATGCAGCTTTAGATTCTTCAGGCAACCCATTCTTCTATAGTTTTCAACCATTTCAGACACTATTTCTTTGTACATTGGACTTTTGTAATTCTAGGAAATTTTCGACGACGTTTTTGAAACTCAACCAAGCAGCTTTCTCTGTATCATTCATCGTAGTAACAAAAGTTTCATCCTTCATCAGCGTTCTGATTTGAGGTCCATCAAAGATTCTTTCCTTTAATTTTGCGTCGGAGATGTTTGTAAACTTTCCTTGAAGATATTGGAAGCACTTATCCTTTTTATCTAGAGCCTTAACCAATTGTTTGATTAGACCCAGTTTAATGTGAAGAGGTGGAAGTAGAACTTTTGAAGGATTAACTAAGGGGTCGTTTACAACGTTTATATGCCCAGATTTTAGGGATGTTCATAAATCAAGAAAATAGCTCAAGAAGCAGTTGGGGGAAATTTTAATGCATTTTTTTGTTTAGGGAGGATTTGAGACCTGTTGGAGCATTTCTGACCACGGATTCGTATTCAGCGGGTAAAATACTAAAAAAAACATGTTCATATTATTTTAGTTCCGCAGACCGAGGGGTGGGTACGTCTAGCAAAAGTGCCCGTTTCGTAAAATTATGAGTTTTTTGAGGTTAGGGACGTTAAAGCTAGTAATTCTTTAATTCTGACCTCGGATTCAGATTCAGTGGGTCAAAATACATAAGAATACACTGGTCTGGTCTTAGGGCCAGTCAACTTTTTTTTGGTGTTGTTTTCAATGTACAGCGTCACTATTTCGGCGCGTTCTTTCGGTGTTAGGTTGTTCATGATTAAAAGTGTACCGAATTGACGCTTACAAAACATACCTACCCAAGCCAATCGGTTGAGAAAGTCAAAGTTATTCTATATTTCCATACCGAAGCTTGAGATGACGCACCCTGTACTAGTTATCGAACACATATAACTTGAGTTAAACTTTCCAACTCTGTGAAAAACAATAGCAAAGCAGCGCAGAAGAAAGTATTAAGACTAAAGGTGTTAAGAATACGGAGATTCGATTGTATAAAAACGCTATAGTTTTATAATTTGATATAATTTATTCGCAGCTGAGTATGAGGTCGGTACACCAGAGCAAGGTACGCCGTGTTCTTTCATAATACATGCAGAAACTAAACGGACCGGAAACATACTGTCTCCCACTTACCCCGGTACTTATCCGAAAGATCTTATTTGTACCTATCAATTTGTTGGACAGAAAGGACAACGTGTACGGTTGGAATTTCGTGACTTTGATTTGTTCTTTGGGGGACCACAGTATGTACATTAACACCAGAATTATTTCAGATATTAAAAATTTTATATACAGGATGTCCGAAAAATCGCCTACGCCACTTCGGGAGGTAATTCGGGACCCAAAAACAAGCCAAAAAGTTCTCACAAATATAGGTCCGGAAATGAGCCGTTTCCGAGTTATAGCCACTTTTATGTTCAAAAATCGTAAATTTTTATTTTCAATTTTTTTAATTACAATTTTTTTGTCTTTTTCAATTTTTCAATATTACAATTACAATTACATTATTTTTAAAGTAAACATGAACAGATATTTAAATCGAATTAAATAAGGTGTTCAAAATAACCACCTTCAGCACGAATGCAGGCCCTTATTACAAATATTAGAAAATTGAAAAAACTAAAAAAATTAAAATTAAAAATTAGAAATACAAATTTAAAAATAAAAAGTTTTAATTTAAGAAATAATTAAGAAAGAGGGATGCCAAGCGGATTCTAAATTACGATTTTTGAACATAAAAGTAGCTATAACTCGGAAACGGTTCATTTCCGGTCCTATGTTTGTATGAACTTTTTTGCTTGTTTTTGGGTCCCAAATCACATCCCGAAGTGGAGTAGGCGATTTTTCGGACACCCTGTATAATGCGTAATAAAGAATAGCTACAGTAAAAGACATTAATTTCAATGTGTTAGATCATCCATTCTTTACATAAATAAATATGTTAGATTTTTTAATCTATTTGTACACAGTAGGTATCTAATGATATAACATGGTTTAATTCAAGTTAACAAAAAATTTAAAATTATTTCATAGTTGTCCGCTAGATTACGTGAAAGTGTATGACGGTCCTAATAATTCGACCGCCGTTATTGGTACATATTGCGGCCAGCAACGAAATTTAGTGTTATATTCTTCGGAAAACAACTTGTTTGTGCTATTTTCCACATTGAAGCGCACAGCAAATACGCAAAATCGAGGATTTAAAGGCATCTTTGAGTTTTCAGAAAGTTTTGTGAGCCTGGGTAAGATGATTATAACTCCCGTTTATTGTTTATGAAATTTTATAATTTTATTAATCAATACCTATTATCTTCTCCATCGCATAGACTTTATAACGGAGTACCATGGCGAGCATATCCGTGGATCTGAATGTGATCAAAAGATCCTTAGCAAGAAAGAAACATCAGGATATGTAGTTAGTCCAAATTTTCCATATCCTTATATACCAAAGGTTGTCTGCCGTTATTTTATCTATGGTATGCAGGACTCGCAACATCTAGAGCGTGTGCGACTGGAATTTTTAATGTTTACAATACAAATACCCAAAGGAGAGTAAGTATCGAGTATATTTATCAAATATTGCCAGTGTAATGGTGTGTAAATTCATGTATGTAAATTATGCATTGTACATTGGATCCTCTTTCGGGCTTTCTCAGAACAACATGTACCGATGGCTACCTAAAATTATATTTAAAAGGTCAAGAAGCGACGGATTCTTATGACAAATTTGATTACGAGATGTGTGGTAACAAGAGCAATCCGAGCCACATAGTTAGCGATGGACCGAGACTCGTGATGGTATTTAGTAGTGGGGAACTGCAAGCACAGGGCTTTAAAGCTAAGTGAGTACACATATAATACAATTCACACATATATTATACAAGCTATATGTTTTCAAACAAAAATTCTTTTTCTCTTATTTTGTACATTTTTCTTAAATTATGAAACGATCGCCTAATCGTATTCCCCGCGGACTATGCTCGCCGGTGGCAGGGTTCGAGGGATTAGGGAAAGCACTCGAAACAGAGTTACAGTAAAGTAAAAGCAAAACTATATTTGAACGAAGAAAAACGTGGATGCAAGATATATACTAAATCTAAGAACGGTCGCAGACGGACGGACGGACGGACGGACGCGGCGCGGGATGAAATGATATGTACAGCGTGCGGCGCGGTGAAATGAAAGTATGTACAGTGTGACGCGCGGTGAAATGAACGTGAGATGAAGATGAAGATGAAACGCGGGTGACGGTTCGCGGCGCGGGAATCGGTCGCGGGTGGCGCGGTGCCTAGACGGGAATCGGCTGGCTGCTGCGGGTGCCGAGAAAACTCGGCGGAAGCGGAGTACCCTCCACTTCCCTGGTCTCTGTGAGCCGTCGGCCGATCTACGGTCAGGTAGCTGTACCCGGGCCCGAGAATCCTCGGTGTGTGTCCGGGTACGGTGTGCAGGTAAGCACGCGTGCGCAGTGTTGAGAAAACTCAACCGTGCCGGAGTACTCTCCAACGCGGGTTTCCCACTGCTTAGCGTGTGACAGGAGTCAGGTCTTGAGACTTGCGGATGAGCGGCTGTTGCTCGGATGCTCGTCTCCAAAGGAGTTATTTTTAGCGCTCGGTTTCCCCTTTTTATAGGGGCTAATTGACACGCTTCATTAGCCCGCTCGGGGTTGCGCGTGCGTAGCGGCGCGCGTTGCTCGCTCGGGCCTGGTCGTCAATCTCCGGGGCCGTTCGTGGCCCCAGCTGATCGGCGCGTTCGCTCGCGGCTGCGACGCGTGCTCGGGCCAGTGATGCCAGCTTGGACTACCAGCTACATCGCTGTCGCGATGGGGATAGAGTGGGGATAGCACGTCTGCGCGCGCACGCACGCACACAGGCAATACGCCGCATATACGCGTCGAGCGCACACGTATATGCGGCGTGT